>NC_069501.1:554060049-554206351 GCF_027579735.1 Bombina bombina | reverse complement strand
TTGGCCTAAGGATAAAGAAGTGTAATGGGTGTATAATCTATGTTTTTTTAGATTTCACGGTTGCAACTAATGATCTCTGTGTTTCTAAAATCAATGCCTTTCCTGTAATCTAATTTTCTAAAGGATGCCATATGTCCTCTTTCATGCTGCTGGTTTTGTGGAGGGTCCTGGAGCCTCTGCTAAAAAGGCCTAAGGATAAATAAGTGTACTTGGTGTATAATCGAAGTTTATTGCGATTTCACGGTTGCAACTAATGATCTCTGTGTTTCTAAAATCAATGCCTTTCCTGTAATCTAATTTTCTAAAGGATGCCATATGTCCTCTTTCATGCTGCTGGTTTTGTGGAGGGTCCTGGAGCCTCTGCGAAAAAGGCCTAAGGATAAATAAGTGTACTTGGTGTATAATCCAATTTTTTAGAGATTGCACGGTTGCAACTAATGATCTCTGTGTTTCTAAAATCAATTCCTTTCCAGAAATCTATTTTTCTAAAGGATGCCATATGTCCTCTTTACTGCTGCTGGTTTTGTTGAGGGTCCTGGAGCCTCTGCTACTAAGGCCTAAGGATAAATAAGTGTCCTGGTTGTCTAATCCATTTTTTTTAGATTTCCCGGTTGCAACAAATTATCTCCGGGTTTCTAAAATCAATGCCTTTCCTGTAATCTATTAGTCACAAGGATGCCATATGTCCTATTTCATGCTGTTGTTTCTGGTGAGGCTACGGGAGACTCTTCTAAAAAGGCCTAAGGATAAAGAAGTGTACTGGGTGTATAATCTATGTTTTTTTAGATTTCACGGTTGCAACTAATGATCTCTGTGTTTCTAAAATCAATGCCTTTACTGTAATATAAATTTCTAAAGGATGCCATATGTCCTCTTTCATGCTGCTGGTTTTGTGGAGGGTCCTGGAGCCTCTGCGAAAAAGGCCTAAGGATAAATAAGTGTACTTGGTGTATAATCAAAGTTTTTTGCGATTTCACGGTTGCAACTAATGATCTCTGTGTTTCTGAAATCAATGCCTTTCCTGTAATCTAATTTTCTAAAGGATTCCATATGTCCTCTTTCATGCTGCTGGTTTTGTGGAGGGTCCTGGAGCCTCTGGGAAAAAGGCCTAAGGATAAATAAGTGTACTTGGTGTATAATCCAATTTTTTAGAGATTGCACGGTTGCAACTAATGATCTCTGTGTTTCTAAAATCAATGCCTTTCCAGAAATCTATTTTTCTAAAGGATGCCATATGTCCTCTTTACTGCTGCTGGTTTTGTTGAGGGTCCTGGAGCCTCTGCTACTAAGGCCTAAGGATAAATAAGTGTCCTGGTTGTCTAATCCATTTTTTTTTTAGATTTCCCGGTTGCAACAAATTATCTCTGGGTTTCTAAAATCAATGCCTTTCCTGTAATCTATTAGTCACAAGGATGCCATATGTCCTCTTTCATGCTGTTGTTTCTGTTGAGGCTACAGGAGACTCTTCTAAGAAGGCCTAAGGATAAAGAAGTGTACTGGGTGTATTATCTATGTTTTTTTAAATTTCACGTTTGCAAAAAATTATCCACGGGTTTCTAAAATCAATGCTTTTCCAGTAATCTATTATTCACAAGGATGCCATATGTACTTTTTGATGCTGTTGTTTTGGTTGAGGCTCCGGGAGCCTCTTATTAAAAAGGCCTAATGAAAAATAAGTGTACTGGGTGTCTAATCAATGTTTTTTTCGATTTACCGGTTGCAACTAATGATCTCTGTGTTTCTGAAATCAATGCCTTTCCTATAATAATTTTTTCAAAAGGATGCCATATGTCCTCTTTCATGCTGCTGGTTTTGTGGAGGGTCCTGGAGCCTCTGCTGCGCATAATAAAGAAAAAAAAATAATTTAACATGACTTAATAACTGAAGCATGACTTCAGGAGTCAGGTGTGGTCGTAGGTAGTGGTTGTTGTTAGCAGATTATTTTTATTGCAAATTGCAATTGCCACAGTGTCCAAATTTTAATTTTTTTATTTTCATTCAGGATTAGTTTGGGGTATGGCGCAATATTGGAAATGCAAAAAACAGGTCTCCATACCCGTTGATATAAGGGGTGACTACTAGGGCTTTAACCAGGCTCCTCTTGGATAGCCCCAGAAAGTGTGAGTATGAATCCCAAAAAGAAAATTAAATTAAGGTTGAAAAATTACTCCTAAGTAAATTGTAAGACCTGGAGCTCCTCAAACACACGTCCTATCGCAACAGCTATAGGCTCCGCCCACCCAAATCTTACCTTTTTAATGCCAATTGATATTGCCACAGCTGGAACAACAGTAACTAACATGTGCGTCACCACAGTCTCCGAAGCTATTGTCGGATGTATACAAAAACAACAATAAAGAATTCCTTTTGGGGCGCACAGAGATGGCTACCGGAACACTCCAGGAACTTCACAAAAGTGGCTGTCTTGTGTTTCTGGTGATGTTGTAGACATCTGGGTAGTGTACAGGGAGGGCAAAAATCCTCTCCATCTCTGTGCACCACAGGACAGGACGTCCTTGTCATCCATAAGCACATGAAATTGCTGGCATTTTCGTTGCTTCAAGAAGTTCAGTTTTTGTGGTGATAGTACAGAATTAAATAAACTTTGGTTTCCTACCATACTAAAGACAATCTTGTAGTTCAAGCTTCGGACTTGCTGTGGGAAACAGTGGGCTGTCCATAGCAGGAAGATGATTTAGACAGAAGTAACGGGCTCTGATTGCAGGTGACACATGTTTATCGTCAATCATCAAAGGGGTTGCGTGCAGAATATGGCTGATGGCCCCTTATTCACATGTTTGTCCAGAGCAACAACATTTGCAAACAGCCAGAAGAGAGGTCGGTTCTCACCAGCCTTAAGTTGAGCTTCAATTACCAAATGCTGATATTCAAAAAATAGACAAACATAGAAACATAGAAACATAGATATTGACGGCAGATAAGAGCCATAGGCCCAGCAAGTCTGCCCGACCTTACCTAACAGTATAAACTTATCTAGTTCGTAGGATAGCCCTATGCTTGTCCCATGCATTTTTAAAGTCCCCCACATTGTTTGTTGCTACTACCTCTTGAGGAAGTTTATTCCATAAATCAATCACTCTTTCTGTAAAGAAGTGCTTCCTCAAATTACTCCTGAATCTACTACCCTTTAGCTTGAGCTCATGACCCCTTGTTCTTGAATTTTCCATTTTATGTAAAATACCCACAGCCTCAGTTTTACTAAACCCTTTAATGTACTTAAAAGTTGCTATCATATCACCTCTTTCCCTTCTCTCCTCTAAGCTATACATATTTAGGTCATTGAGCCTATCCTGGTAAGTTTTATTTTTTATGTACCATTTTGGTAGCCCTCCTTTGCACAGATTCAAGTTTGTTAATATCCTTCTGAAGATAAGGCCTCCAGAACTGCACACAATACTCAAGATGAGGCCTAACTAATGATCTATAAAGTGGCATAAGAACCTTACTATTTCTGCTGCAAATACCTCTACCAATACATCCAAGCATTCTGCTAGCCTTACTCGCTACATTACTACATTGTTTACTAAGTTTTAAATCATCTGAAATAATAATTCCCAAGTCCTGTTCCTCGTCTGTAACAGTTAGTAAAGTGTCATTGAGTCTGTAATTAACATTTGGATTTTTCTTCCCTAAATGCATTATTTTACACTTTGCTGTTGTCCAATCCTCCAATTGTTGTATATCACTTCTCATTTTGTCTACCCCCCCTGGAACATCCACTCTGTTGCAAATTTTTGTATCATCTGCAAAGAGACATACTTTCCCCTGTAGCCCTTTGCTGATATCGCAGATAAATATGTTAAACAAAACAGGCCCCAGAACTGACCCCTGAGGAACACCACTAGTAACAGCCCCCTCTGCTGAACGAACTCCATTTACTAAGACACTTTGTTTTCTGTCCTTAAGCCAGCATTCCACCCAGTTCACAATTTTTGAATCTAGACCAAGGAGATATAGTTTGTGAATAAGTTTATTGTGTGGGACGGTGTCAAATGCTTTGCTGAAATCTAGATATGCTACATCAACTGCTCCTCCCTTGTCTAATACTTTTGTTACATAATCAAAGAAGTCAATTAGATTAGTCTGACATGTGCCTTAAAAAACACATTTGCAATATGGATTCACCAGAGCAAGGTCATTGCAAGTATTTCCCACAATAACAAAATTAAAATGACACAACTCCGCAATCTTCCCCTTCACATTATTATTGTCACACTCCATTGTACTCCTATGCCCACCTCCCTGCTCTTGTTTTTGTTGAGGGTCCTGGAGCCTCTGCTAAAAAGGCCTATGGATAAATAAGTGTACTGGGTGTCCAATCATTTTTTTTTCTATTTCACTGGTCATATAAATGATCTCTGTTTTTCTAAAATCAATGCCTTTCCTGTAATCTAATTTCCAAAAGTATGCCATATGTCCTCTTTCCTGCTGCTGGTTTTGTTGAGGGTCCTGGAGCCTATGCTTAAAAGGCCTAAGGATAAAGAAGTATACTGGGTGTCTAATCTATGTTTTTTTAGATTTCATGGTTGCAAAAAATTATCCATGGGTTTCTAAAATCAATGCCTTTCCTGTAATCTATTATTCACAAGGATGCCATATGTACTTTTTAATGCTGTTGTTTCTGTTGAGGCTCCGGGAGCCTCTTAATCTTATTAAAAAGGCCTAATGAAAAATAAGTGTACTGGGTGTCTAATCAATGTTTTTTTCTATTTACCGTTTGCAACTAATGATCTCTGTGTTTCTGAAATCAATGCCTTTCTTATAATCATTTTTTCAAAAGGATGCCATATGTCCTCTTTCCTGCTGCTGGTTTTGTCAAGGGTCCTGGAGCCTCTGCTGAGCATAAAATTTTTTTTTTTTTTTAATTTAACTTGACTTAATAACTGGAGCATGACTTCAGGAGTCAGGTGTGGTCATAGGTAGTGGTTGTTGTTAGCAGATTATTTTTATTGCAAATTGCAATTGCCACAGCGTGCATAAAATGTGCGTCACTAGTCCAAATTTTAAGGTTTTTTTTTCATTCAGGATTAGTTTGTGGACCGGCGCAATATTGGAAAGGCAAAAAACAGGTCTCCGTACCCGTTGATATAAGGGGTGACTACTACTGCTTTTACCAGGCTCCTCTTGGATAGCCCCAGAAAGTGTGACTATGAATCCCAAAAAGAAAATTAAATTAAGGTTGAAAACTAACTCCAAAGTAACTTGTAAGACCTGGAGCTCCTCAAACACACGTCCTACCGCAACAGCTATAGGCTCCCCAACCCACAAATCTTAACTTTTTCATGCCAATTGATATTGCCACAGCTGGAACAACAGTAAATAACATGTGCATCACCACAGTCTCCGAAGCTGTTGTCGGATGTATACAAAAACACTGATAAAGTATTCCTTTAGGAGCGCAAAGAGATGGCTACCGGAACACTCCAGGAACTTCACAAGAGTGGCTGTATTGTGTTTCTCGTGATGTTTGAGACATCTGGGTAGTGTACAGGGAGGGCAAAAATCGTCTCCATCTCTGTGCACCACAGGACAGGACGTCCTTGTCATCCATAAGCACATTGCTGGCATTTTCGTTGCTTCAAGAAGTTTATTTTTTGTGGTGATAGATAGTACAGAATTAAATAAACTTTGGTTTCCTACCATACTCAAGACAATCTTGTATTTCAAAATTCGTACTTGCTGTGGGAAACAGTGGCCTGTCCATACCAGGAAGATGATTTAGACAGAAGTAACGAGCTCTGCTTGCAGGTGACACATGTTTATCGTCAATCATCAAATGGGTTGCGTGCAGAATATGGCTGATGGCCCCTTATTCACATGTTTGTCCAGAGCCACAACATTTGCAAACAGCCAGAAGAAAGGTCGTTTCTCACCAGCCTTAAGTTGAGCTTCATTTACCAAATGCTGATATTCAAAAAAATAGACAAACAGTGCCTTAAATAACACATTTGCGATATGGATTCACCAGAGCAAGGTCATTGCAAGTACTAAGTTCCCACGATAACAAAATTAAAATGCCACAACTATGCAATCTTCACCTTCAGATTATTATTGTCACACTCCATTGTACTCCTATGCCCAGCTCCCTGCTCTTGTTTTTGTTGAGGGTCCTGGAGCCTCTGCTGAAAAGGCCTATGGATAATAAAGTGTACTGGGTGTCTGTTCAATGATTTTTTTTATTTCCCGGTTGCAAGTAATTATCTCAGTGTTTCTAAAATCAATGCCTTTCCTGTAATCTATAATTCAAAAGGATGACATATGTCCTCTTTCATGCTGTTGTTTCAGTTGCGGCTCCGGGACCCTCGTATTAACAAGGCCTGAGGATAAATAAGTGTAACCGGTGTCTAATTAATGTTTTTTTCTATTACACGGGTCATATAAATGATCTGTGGGTTTCTAAAATCAATGCCTTTACTGTAATCTTTTATTCAAAAGGATGACATATCTCCTCTTTCATGCTGTTGTTTCGGTTGAGGCTCCGGGACCCTCGTATTAAAAAGGCCTGAGCATAAATAAGTGTCACGGGTGTCTAATCAATTTTTTTTTCTAATTTAACGGTTGCAAATAATGATCTGTGGGTTTCTAAAATCAATGCCTTTACTGTAATCTTTTATTCAAAAGGATGACATATCTCCTCTTTCATGCTGTTGTTTCGGTTGAGGCTCCGGGACCCTCGTATTAAAAAGGCCTGAGCATAAATAAGTGTCACGGGTGTCTAATCAATTTTTTTTTCTAATTTCACGGTTGCAAATAATGATCTGTGGGTTTCTAAAATCAATGCCTTTCCTGTAATCTATTATTCAAAATGATGACATATCTCCTCTTTCATGCTGTTGTTTCGGTTGAGGCTCCGGGACCCTCATATTAAAAAGGCCTGAGGATAAATAATTGTGTAACGGGTATCTAATGAAATTTTTTTTGGATTTCACGGGTCATATAAATTATCTCTGGGATTCTAAAATCAATGCCTTTCCTGTAATCTATTATTCAAAAGGATGACAGTACTACCAAAATACAGCCAATGAAGGGCCTTAGGAAGACTGAGCCAAGGTTGGATTGTAGTATTTGGTTAGGCTAATCATGATGGCCATGTAGACCTCCACCACCGAGAGTCCTGGAAGTAACAGGGATGATGAGATGAAAGAGCTAAGAATAGTAGAACTTGAAACAACAGAGTTAGCCATGGGTGTTAGTGCAAAACCGCTTGGCTTTTTTTTGGCTTTGGGTGCGGCTATTAATGCAGGCCATATAGAGCTGACAACATTCGGTGTCGTATCAGCTATTAAACTAATAAGAACAGTACTACCAAAATACAGCCAATGAAGGGCCTTAGGAAGACTGGGCCAAGGTTGGATTGTAGTATTTGGTTAGGCTAATCATGATGGCCATGTAGACCACCACCACCGAGAGTCCTGGAAGTAACAGGGATGATGAGATGAAAGAGCTAAGAATAGTAGAACTTGAAACAACAGAGTTAGCCATGGGTGTTAGTGCAAAACCGCTTGGCTTTTTTTTGGCTTTGGGTGCGGCTATTCATGCAGGCCATATAGAGCTGACAACATTCGGTGTCGTATCAGCTATTAAACTAATAAGAACAGTACTACCAAAATACAGCCAATGAAGGGCCTTAGGAAGACTGAGCCAAGGTTGGATTGTAGTATTCGGTTAGGCTAATCATGATGGCCATGTAGACCACCACCACCGAGAGTCCTGGAAGTAACAGGGATGATGAGATGAAAGAGCTAAGAATAGTAGAACTTGAAACAACAGAGTTAGCCATGGGTGTTAGTGCAAAACCGCTTGGCTTTTTTTTGGCTTTGGGTGCGGCTATTCATGCAGGCCATATAGAGCTGAAAACATTCGGTGTCGTATCAGCTATTAAACTAATAAGAACAGTACTACCAAAATACAGCCAATGAAGGGCCTTAGGAAGACTGAGCCAAGGTTGGATTGTAGTATTTGGTTTGGCTAATCATGATGGCCATGTAGACCTTCACCATCGAGAGTCCTGGAAATAACAGGGATGATGAGATGAAAGAGCTAAGAATAGTAGAACTTGAAACAACAGAGTTAGCCATGGGTGTTAGTGCAAAACCGCTTGGCTTTTTTTTGGCTTTGGGCGCGGCTATTCATGCAGGCCATATAGAGCTGACAACATTCGGTGTCGTATCAGCTATTAAACTAATAAGAACAGTACTACCAAAATACAGCCAATGAAGGGCCTTAGGAAGACTGAGCCAAGGTTGGATTGTAGTATTTGGTTAGGCTAATCATGATGGCCATGTAGACCACCACCACGAGAGTCCTGGAAGTAACAGGGATGATGAGATGAAAGTGCTAAGAATAGTACTACTTGAAACAACAGAGTTAGCCATGGGTGTTAATCCAAGACCGCTTGGATTTATTTTTGTATTGGGTGCGGCTAATCATGCAGGCCATATAGAGCTGCCACCATTCGGTGTTGTATCAGCTATAAAAATAATAAGAACTGTACTATCAAAATACAGACAACGAAGGGCCTATGAAGACTGAGCAAAGGTTGGATTGTAGTATTTTGTTTGGCTAATCATGATGGCCATGTAGACCGCCCATAACAGGGATGAAAGTGCTAAGAATAGTACTAATTGAAACAACCGAGTTAGCCATGGGTGTTAGTCTAAGACCACTCGGCTTTTTTTTTGGGTTTGGGTGCAGATAATCATGAAGGCCAGATAGACCTGCCACCATTTGGTGTTGTAACAGGTATGAAAATGCAAAGAACAGTACTACTTAACACAACCTACTTACCATGGGTCCCAGAGCATATGTTTGGTTGTTATATTTTGTAAGGGTAATCATGCAGGCCATATAGACCTCCATATGAGTAACAGCTATTAAAATGCGAAGGACATTACTAATTAACACAGCATAGTTACCATGGGTCGCAGACCAAGAGCAGATGTCTTATTATTATATTTTGTATGGGTAATCATCCAGGCCGTATAGACCTCACCAAATAGGGGGAGTTACAGAGATTAAAGTGCTAAGAATGGTAGTACTTAAAACACAACCTCGTTAAAATAGGTAGCAGACCACATGTCTTATTATTATAATTTTTCAGGGTAATCTGGCAGGCCATATAGAACTCCCCTGATAGGGGGGGGGACAGGGATTAAAGTGCTAAGAAAAGTACTAATTGACACAAGCTAGTTGGGTCCAAGAACGCATGTTTGATTATTAGAATTTATTAGGGTAATTATATATCTAACAAATCTATCTATTTCTCTTCTATCGATTCTATCTAACTATCAATCTATGTATATCTATCTATCCTATCTATCACTATCAATCTATCTTCTGTCCGGGATGTTTTGAGACAGCCACTTTGGGAATGTTAGTTGATTTAGACCCATTATGGCTTAAAAGCAGACTCTGCATAAACTATGTAATTTTCCATGGGAGTTTTGCCAGGGATCCCCCTCCAGCATGCAACAGTCCAGGTGTTAGTACCCTTGAAACAACTTTTCCATCACTATTGTGGCCAGAAAGAGTCCTTGTAGGTTTTAAAGTTCGCCTGCCTATTGAATTCAATGGCGGTTCGCGCGGTTCACGCGTTCGCGAACAATACCGGAAGTTCGAGTCCGCGGTTCGCGAACCCGAAAATTTTAGGTTCGCGACATCACTAGTCCTGAGGACTGGGTTTGGGAAACACTGGGGTATTCATATTTACTTGTCCTTTTTTATAATAATATACAGTATATGATTACATGACAATTTGATTTGAGGTGTTTCTTGTGGTATGGAGTGATTGCATATAACACAAAATTAACATTAAGATAGTGTCCCACTGTTAAAAATAAGAACAAATACGTCCCAAAGTTTATTGCCATCTTATAATGATATATGTGTTTATTTCTATTTTTGTCTTGTTTTTTTTATTTTTTGTAGAATGTCTTACATCACTGAGTGACACAATATTCATTGTTTTTTATTTTTGTAGAACATGTCTTAAAAAAGGCATATTGTGAAGCCAAAATGTCGACATCTGGATTTTATTAATTTTAAATAAAATTAAGCATTTTTAAGACTTGTGAGTGCCCTTCCATGATTTATGAATTCTATTGAAGATTCAGAGGATAGCACCCGGGCATTACTGACCAAAGAAGGAATTGAGTGCTTGGGGCATATACTTTCTTTTTGGGACAAATTTCATATATATTTTGGCCATATTATGAGTGGCGCGCGCACAGTTAAGAATATATATGTATGTATCTCTATGTTTAATGCCCCTTGCATTGGGGCCCTTTGCAGTTAAGTAGATGAAATCTTTTTAGCATATTTATGAAATATTGATATTTAATAAAGTGTTATACTGTGTATTTACTGTAAATATTTCACATTTCAATGTTCTGCACATAGGGGAATATGTTCTATGTATTTATAAATAATGTTCCTATATGTATCTTTATATACCTATTTCTAATCATATAGATATATAGGTATAGATATATATACATCATCGGGCTGATCCAATCAGCCAATCAGATTGTGCTTGCATTCTATTGGCTGTTCCGATCAGCCAATAGAATGCAAGCTCAATCTGATTGGCTGATTGGATCAGCCAATCGGATTGAACTTGAATCTGATTGGCTGATTCCATCAGCCAATCAGAATATTCCTACCTTAATTCCGATTGGCTGATAGAATCCTATCAGCCAATCGGAATTCGAGGGACGCCATCTTGGATGACCGGTTGGGTTGAAGAGGTTGGATCCGCGTCGGCTGGGAAGAAGATGGCTCCGCTCCACTCCGGAAGAAAGAAGATTGAAGATGCCGCTTGATAAAAGAGTTCATCCCGATGATGGACTTCCGACTTCAGACCGATGATGGAGTTCTTCAGCCGCCGCTTGGATCAAGACTTCGGACCCTCTTCTGGACCGATCGCTGAACCCGGTGAGGTGAAGACAAGGTAGGGAGATCTTCAGGGGCTTAGTGTTAGGTTTATTTAAGGGGGGTTTGGGTTAGATTAGGGGTATGTGGGTGGTGGGTTGTAATGTTGGGGGGGGGTATTGTATGGTTTTTTTTTCCAGGCAAAAGAGCTGAATTCTTTGGGGCATGCCCCGCAAAGGGCCCTTTTCAGGGCTGGTAAGGTAAAAGAGCTTTGAACTTTTTTAATTTAGAATAGGGTAGGGCATTTTTTTATTTTGGGGGGCTTTGATGTTTTATTAGGGGGCTTAGAGTAGGTGTAATTAGTTTAAAATTGTTGTAATCTTTTTCTAATGTTTGTAAATATTTTTTTATTTTTTGTAACTTAGTTCTTTTTTATTTTTTGTACTTTAGTTAGTTTATTTCATTGCATTTATTTGTAGGTATTTGTATTTAATTAATTTATTGATAGTGTAGTGTTAGGTTTAATTGTAGATAATTGTAGGTATTGTATTTAATTAATTTATTGATAGTGTAGTGTTAGGTTTAATTGTAGATAATTGTAGGTATTGTATTTAATTAATTTATTGATAGTGTAGTGTTAGGTTTAATTGTAACTTAGGTTAGGATTTATTTTACAGGTAATTTTGTAATTATTTTAACTAGGTAACTATTAAATAGTTATTAACTATTTAATAGCTATTGTACCTGGTTAATATAATTACAAAGTTGCCTGTAAAATAAATATTAATCCTAAAATAGCTACAATATAATTATAATTTATATTGTAACTATATTAGGGTTTATTTTACAGGTAAGTATTTAGCTTTAAATAGGAATAATTTATTTAATAATAGTTAATTTATTTTGTTAGATTTAAATTATATTTAAGTTAGGGGGGTGTTAGGGTTAGAGTTAGACTTAGCTTTAAGGGTTAATACATTTATTATAGTAGCGGTGAGATCCAGTCGGCAGATTAGGGGTTAATTATTGTAGGTAGGTGGAGGCGACGTTGTGGGGGGCAGATTAGGGGTTAATAAATATAATATAGGGGTCGGCGATGTTAGGGGCAGCAGATTAGGGGTACATAGGTATAATGTAGCTGGCGGCGGTGTACAGAGCGGCAGATTAGGGGTTAATAATAATATGCAGGTGTCAGCGATAGCGGGGGCGGCAGATTAGAGGTTAATAAGTGTAAAGTTAGGGGTGTTTAGACTCGGGGTTCATGTTAGAGTGTTAGGTGCAGATTTAGGAAGTGTTTCCCCATAGAAAACAATGGGGCTGCGTTAGGAGCTGAACGCTGCTTTTTTGCAGGTGTTAGGTTTTTTTTCAGCTCAAACGGCCCCATTGTTTTCTATGGGGGAATCGTGCACAAGCACGTTTTTGAAGCTGGCCGCGTCCGTAAGCAACGCTGGTATTTAGAGTTGCAGTGGCAGTAAATATGCTATACGCCCCCTTTTTGGAGCCTAACGCAGCCCTTCATAGAACTCAAAATACGAGCGTTGTTTAAAAGGTGCGGGGGAAAAAAAACACGCGTAGCTAACGCACCCCTTTGGCCGCCAAACTCTAAATCTAGCCGTAAGTTTGTAAAATAGTTGGTACTGTAACGTTATAATTATTAGTTGACAAATAAAGATATAATAGAGATATATGTTGTATGGTTACAGGGGTAAGTTATCTTTTAGACAAAGCCGATATTAAGGCTTTTCCACACTGTGTTAAACCATAACAACACTGTATACACAGAGAAGAGTGACAATCTAATACCCCAAATTCTATCTGTTGTGACTCACGTTACAGTTATCTAGTAACTAGAAAAATAATACTTAGAGTACTGTATATAGATTTTTACATTTAGCAGTTACTTCAATAATCAGCTATACTACTGTAATGACTTATCAATCAATTCAGAGCGCACCCCCGTAGGGGAAGTAATTAGCCCAACAATAATTAGTTATCTATATACTAGTAGGATAAAGCTAAGTTTCTAGAGATATTGCCAAATAAGCCAGTTGACAAAGGCCTTTGACAAAGCAGATGCAAAACACGCGTCAGGCATTCGCACTGCTTCTCCTCAGTGCCTAATTTAAATTGTATTTTAAAACATAGAATTAATATAGATTAGTGGTTAAAACGTTGGCCTATTTGGCAATATCTCTAGAAACTTAGCTTTATCCTACTAGTATATAGATAACTAATCTGGGAAAAGAGCGAGCCACGAATGCTAATTCTGAAAGTATTGATCAACCTTATCCAGTACTCTGGATTATAGATAATACTTGTGTGAACGACGGTGAGGTTTTATTTCTCCATGTTCTGGCTATAGCAAGCTTGGTAGCCATAAAAAGGTAGATCGTGAGTGCGTCCGTGCAGTTATTTAGAGTAGGTATTGGCATGTGTAAGAGGGCAATCTCCGGTAAGTAGGGGGAAATGATGTGGAGGTCGCCTAAAGTGTCATATATTTTCCTCCAGAGAGGTTGGATTTTTGGGCAAGACCACCAGATATGAATGTGTGTGCCTGGTTGCCCACACAGTCTCCAACAGAGAGGGGATTGGGAATTATAGGCTTTATGTAAGTTGACGGGAACAAGGTGCCATCTGACAGTGATTTTATAGTATAGCTTCCATAGGGTAGCGCAATTAAGTAGTTTTCTAGTTACCTGAATCCTACTATTCCATACCTTAGAGTGGACTGTGAATCCAATCTCCTTCTCCCAAGCATTATGTTGTGAGATCTTATGGAATGGTTTAGAATTAGACAGAAGATTATAGTGTAGGGACAAAGAGTGCTTAACAGTGTGTGCTTTATTCCATGTAAGTTCCCACAATGAGGAAATCCTGAGAGCTTTCTTTGGGTAGCCCCAAGATTGTTGCCAAGAACTCATACGAAAGGTCTCAAACTGGAGTCTCGTGGGTATATTGAATTTGATGCATAGCTGAGAGTGAGGGATCCAGACCTCTGACTCGTAGAAGTCAGTAATGGTCTTGATGCGTAAGTTCTGCCATAAATCTATGTGTGCTTCTGGTAGTGAGAACAGAACTGCTGTTATGGTTAGAGCGGGCGAAGGGTGTGGGGAGATGTTTGGTTCATGTCGGATAGAGTCCCAAAACTTCAGTGCATCGTGTAGTATGGGATACAAGTGTCCTAGCTTGTGTCTATGGTGTGTGGGTATCCATAGAAGATCTGATAGTGTTAAGTTGGGGGGAAGCATCGAGGACTCAGCGCAATACCAGCCTAAGGAGTATGACTTGTCATTATTCCATTCAAGTAAGTGATAGAGTCTGGCAGCATGGAAATATGTGAGTAGGTTTGGGAGGGCTAGTCCTCCTTGCATGTAAGGTCTCTCTAAAGTGTGTCTCGCTGTCCTAGGGTGCTTATCTCTCCATATATTAGTAGTAATCATGCCTTGTAGTTTGTTTAAAATGGGTCTTGGGATATTGTATGGAATACATCTATATAAGTAAGTAATCTTAGGGAGAAATGACATCTTAATAGCCGTCATTCTTCCAGTCCAGGAAATTTCTCTATATTCCCATGTATTCAGGAGTTTAAGGAATTCTGTGAGCCTGTCGGTAAAGTTTGTTGATATGGTGGTCGTGGGATCTGGGGCTAAGCAAACTCCTAGAACTTTAATGAAGTCAGATTTCCAATGGAATCTGTAGGAGTTTTGTAAGTCTTTAAGCTTCTGGGTTGGTATATTGATATATAGGGCCTCCGTTTTGTCTATGTTTATTTTGTAGTAGCTCATAAAGCTGAATGTGTCAATAATACTAAATACCGCTTCTAGTGAGTTTGTTGGGGAGGTCAGGAACAGGGTTACATCTGTATTGGCTACTTTTAAAGCGTGGCTAAGGGTCTCAAGGCGCTGCTCATTTTTATTGACCTCGGAAGGATGAAAGGCTGAGTGGTAAGGATGGGCGAATGTGTTTTCGAATTTGAATGTTAGAACGAATGTTATTGTAGAATGTTATTGTTATTCTTAAAAATTCTATTATAAAATGTTATTTAAAGTTTTCGAATGTCACTTTCGAATTCGAATGTCACATTCAAATTCGAATGTCACATTTGAATGTCACATTCAATTTCAAATATTACATTTATATATCACAATTGTAGACTCGAAATACTATTTCGGATGTCACATTAAAATATTATATTTATAAAACACAGTATTAGACTAGAAATACTATTTCGAATATGAATGTGACATTTAAATTCAAATGTAGCATTTAAATTTGAATATTACATTTATTAAACACAGTTGTAAACTAGAAATACTATTTCGAATTCGAATGTAACATTCAAATTTGAATATATTACATTTAAAAAACACAGTATTAGACTAGAAATACTATTTAAAATTTGAATGTGACATTCAAATTCGAATGTAGCATTCAAATTCGAATATTACATTTATAAAACACAGTATTAGACTAGAAATAATATTTCGAATTTGAATGTTACATTCGAATTCGAATGTAGCATTTAAATTTGAATATTACATTTATTAAACACAGTTGTAAACTAGAAATACTATTTCGAATTTGAAACATTTACATTTGAATATTACATTTAAAAAACTAACGGCTAGATTTAGAGTTTTGTCGGTAAAGACCTGCATAGCTAACGCGGCTTTTTTTCCTACTGCTGCTTTCAAGCAACGCTGGTATTGAGAGTTGTCTGAAGGGCTGCATTAGGCTCCAAAAAGGGAGCGTGGAGCCGAATTTTCCACCACTTCAACCCTCAATACCAGCGTTGCTTACGGTAGCGGTAAGCTGGCAAAACGTGCTTGTGCACGATTCCCCCATAGGAAACAATGGGGCAGTTTGGGCTGGAAAAAACCTAACACCTGCAAAAAAGCAGCGTTCAGCTCCTAACACAGCCCCATTATTTCCTATGGGTAAACACTCTCTAAGTCTCCACCTAACACCCTAACATGAACCCCGAGTCTAAACACCCCTAACCTTACACTTATTAACCCCTAATCTGCCGACCCCGCTATCGCTGACACCTGCATTACACAATTAACCCCTAATCTGCCGCTCCGGACACCGTCGCCACCTACATTATCCCTATGAACACCTAATCTGCTGCCCCAACATTGCTGACACCTACATTATATTTATTAACCCCTAATCTGCCCCCCTAACGTCGCCGCCACCTAACTTCAAGTATTAACCCCTAATCTGCCGACCGGACCTCGCCGCTACTATAATAAATGTATTAACCCCTAAAGCTAAATCTAACCCTAACCCTAACACCCCCCTAAATTAAATATAATTTTAATCTAACGAAATAAATTAACTCTTATTAACTAAAGTATTCCTATTTAAAAATAAATACTTACCTGTAAAATAAACCCTAATATAGCTACAATATAACAAATAATTATATTGTAGCTATTTTAGGATTTATATTTATTTTACAGGCAACTTTGTATTTATTTTAACTAGGTACAATAGCTATTAAATAGTTATTAACTATTTAATAGCTACCTAGTTAAAATAATTACAAAATTACCTGTAAAATAAATCCTAACCTAAGTTACAATTAAACCTAACACTACACTATCATTACATTAATTAAATAAATTACCTACAATTAAATAAACTAAACTAAATTACAAAAACAAACAAACACTAAATTACAGAAAAAAAAATATTTACAAGAATTTTAAACTAATTACACCTAATCTAAGCCCCCTAATAAAATAAAAAAACCTGCCCTTAAAATGTTTTTTTGTGGGGCATGCCCCAAAGTAATCAGCTATTTTGCCTGTAAAAAAAAATACAACCCCCCCCAACATTAAAACCCACCACCCACATACCCCTACTCTAAACCACCCAAACCCCCCTTAAATAAACCTAACACTACCCCCCTGAAGATCTCCCTACCTTGAGTCGTCTTCACCCAGCCGGGCCGAAGTCTTCATCCGATGGGCCAGAAGAGGACATCCAGACCGGCAGAAGTCTTCATCCTATCCGGGCAGAAGAGGACATTCGGACCGGCAGACATCTTCATCCAGCCGACGCAGATCCATCCTCTTCAACCGACGCCTACTTGCCGAATGAAGGTTCCTTTAAATGACATCATCCAAGATGGCGTCCCTTGAATTCCGATTGGCTGATATGATTCTATCAGCCAATCGGAATTAAGGTAGGAAAAATCTGATTGGCTGATTCAATCAGCCAATCAGATTCAAGTGCAATCCAATTGGCTGATCCAATCAGCCAATCAGATTGAGCTTGCATTCTATTGGCTGTTCCGAATCAGATTTTTCCTACCTTAATTCCGATTGGCTGATAGAATCCTATCAGCCAATCGGAATTCAAGGGACGCCATCTTGAATGATGTCATTTAAAGGAACCTTAATTCGGCAAGTAGGCGTCGGTTGAAGAGGATGGATCTGCGTCGGCTGGGAAGAAGATGGCTCCGCTCTGCTCTGGATGGATGAAGATAGAAGATGCCGCTTGGATGAAGATGTCTGCCGGTCCGGATGTCCTCTTCTGCCCGGATAGGATGAAGACTTCTGCCGGTCTGGATGTCCTCTTCTGGCCCATCGGATGAAGACTTTGGCCCGGCTGGGTGAAGACGACTCAAGGTAGGGAGATCTTCAGGGGGGTAGTGTTAGGGTTATTTAAGGGGGGTTTGGGTGGGTTAGAGTAGGGGTATGTGGGTGGTGGGTTTTAATGTTGGGGGGGTTGTATTTTTTTTTACAGGAAAAAAAGAGCTGATTACTTTGGGGCATGCCCCGCGAAAAGCCCTTTTAAGGGCTGGTAAAAGAGCTGATTACTTTGTAATGTAGAATAGGGTAACGACTTTTATTATTTTGGGGTTTTTTTAAATTTTATTAGGGGGCTTAGATTAGGTGTAATTAGTTTAAAATTCTTGTAATATTTTTTTCTGTAATTTAGTGTTTTTTTTTTGTAATTTAGTTTAGTTTATGTAATTGTATTTAATTGTAGGTAATTTATTTAATTAATTTAATGATAGTGTAGTGTTAGGTTTAATTGTAACTTAGGTTAGGATTTATTTTACAGGTAATTTTGTAATTATTTTAACTAGGTAGCTATTAAATAGTTAATAACTATTTAATAGCTATTGTACCTAGTTAAAATAAATACAAAGTTGCCTGTAAAATAAATATAAATCCTAAAATAGCTACAATATAATTATTCGTTATATTGTAGCTATATTAGGGTTTATTTTACAGGTAAGTGTTTATTTTTAAATAGGAATACTTTAGTTAATAAGAGTTAATTTATTTCGTTAGATTAAAATTATATTTAACTTAGGGGGGTATTAGGGTTAGACTTAGCTTTAGGGGTTAATACATTTATTATAGTAGCGGTGTGGTCCGGTCGGCAGATTAGGGGTTAATACTTGAAGTTAGGTGGCGGCGGCGTTGGAGGGGGGCAGATTAGGGGTTAATAAATATTATGTAGGTGTCGGCGATGTTAGGGGCAGCAGATTAGGGGTTCATAGGGATAATTTAGGGTAACGGCGATGTGTGGTCGGCAGATTAGGGGTTAAAAATATTTATTATAGTGGCGGTGATGTGGGGGGACCTTGGTTTAGGGGTACATAGGTAGTTTATGGGTGTTAGCGTACTTTAGAGAACTGTAGTTAAGAGCTTTATATACCTGTGTTAGGCCATAAAGCTCTTAACTACAGCCTTTCCATGGGTGTTAGGAGTCTTGTTGGTAGAGGGTGTACGGCTTACTTCAGTCAAGACTCTAAATACCGGCGTTAGGAAGATCCCATTGAAAAGATAGGCTACGCAATTGGCGTAAGGGGATCTGCGGTATGGAAAAGTTGCGGCTTGAAAGTGAGCAGTACACCTTTTCCTGGCCGACTCTAAATACCAGCAGGCGGCCAAAAGCATTGTTAGGACCCCTTAACACTGCTTTTGACGGCTAACGCAGGACTCTAAATCTAGGCGACAGTATTAGACTAGAAATACTATTTCAAATTCGAATGTGACATTCGAATTCGAATGTAGCATTCAAATTTGAATATTACATTTATTAAAGACAGTTGTAGACTAGAAATACTATTTCAAATTTGAATCTTACATTCAAATTCGAATGTCACATTCGAATTTGAATATTAAATTTCGAAATTGAATGAATACATAGCTAAACATTTTATTATTCAAACTAATATTTTCAAATTTTATTGAAAAATTCAAAAACGAAAATTCAAAAATAGAATGTTATATAAACATTTGAAATTTGATTTGAACAAACGTATCTAAATTTGTTTTAAATTTAAGAAACATTCACCTATCTCTACTGAGTGGACCTCGCCAGGGATCAAACCTGCAACCCTTGGATTGCTATACAGCTCAGCCACAGTGCCTTAGCATGCTGAGCTATCTGTCTGGTCCCTGGAAATCATCCAACAGTCTATAAGCCAAAAAGGAATTGACCTTAACTTACAAAATGGAACCAATTCTGCTAGAGATGCGTTGCAGGCAACTGTCAGGAACAGGTAGTCACCAGCAAGTAGATGTCATGGGTTCTGATCCAATCAGGGGTTGCATATGTGCTTAGTGGCTAATACATAGACATGCTCAGCTCAACATAAGTGCATTTTGATACATAGCTGGCTTTTACCATGATTTTAACCTCTTTGCAGTGGTTAAACACATAGGTATAGGGAAGCAACAGAGCAATAATTAATAATTAAATGCATTGCAGCATATTCTTGTGACAACTTCTTTTTGTCCATTTAATTGAGCTCCACAGAGAAATCATAGACCATTGAAAAAGTGGAAAAAAACTTTGTGAATCTTGCACTGTATTATACAGTTTGCTATACATGTGCTACCTAAATGTAAACCTTTACATTGTTCAGCTCATCTTACTGTGGGGTGTATTAATATGTATATAAAAAAAAACATCCACTGAATACCTGTTTCCTACATTTTTCTTTTTATGTCGGATCAAATGCCCTGTTTCCACAGGCCCTGTTAGTTACAGAATCTTCAAGCAAGCAGAACAAAAACTCACTTTTATGATGTAACTAATACTGCCTTGACGTTAATGTCAGGGGGTTACATTATACTTATGCCAGGAGCATTATGGGTAACTGTGTTCCTGAATTCTGTTTTTAATGGGTCTTGATATCATCCCTGCATATTCAAAATTAGATACATATTAAAGAGAATATATTACCTCTTCTGCTTGCTTCCTTATAAAATTGCAAGTGTCACAGTAGCCACAGGGAGAGGGAAAAACGGATAGTTTAAGATTTATCTGTGTTTGCAAGAAATTACTTTTCATTGAATTATCTCCTATGTTGGGAAATCATCTGCGGCTGGTTAAAATTCGATTACAGAGAGCTGATTGTAAATCAGGGTCAGTTGTCAGAACTGGTAAATGTTTCATCATATGGTTAGATGTTACACTGTGAACAGTCCTAGATTCCAATATACTATGCTGTCCCTTGCTAATGCAATTAAAGAAGTCTATTGAGTATAAGCTTTTTGTATTAATTGCTCTCTTGAGGGCTTTTTTTGTTCTATTACTGGATTTTTTTTTGTATGATTAGATTTAAAAGTCGCTCATAAAATGATCAATGAAGCAGAAGAGAAAAGGTCTTCAGCAATCACGATTTGCAAGGTATTTTAACAAAAAGGACTGCATATATATATATATATATATGTGTGTGTGTGTGTGTGCGTGTACCCTATATAATAAAAGGCCAAGTATGTTTGTCCGATGCAGCCATGCGCAGTAAAGACTACATGAGACAAACATACCTGGCCTTAACCCCTTAACAACTAGAGCCGATGCGCAGTAGAGACAATCGCGAGGATGGCGCTGGTCATTAAGCTCTTAATGACCAGCATCGTATCCTGTACAACGCTGCTGTTCTCCTGGGCCTCTCTCTGCCGTGATCTTCCTAAAATTGGGCAGTGCAGAAATAGCCTTGCATCGGGCAGCAGTGTTGCCGTGGGAGGGTTAGGAAGGAGGCACCATCACTGGAGGGGGCGGTGTCAGGAACCAAGCCTTCAGATTTAAAGAAAAAGAAAACATCTGGGAGACAATCTGCTCAACAGGGCTGTGCGCGAATTTAAACCTGTGGCTCTTTGTTTACTATTTCTGTTTGCTTGCATGTTGAGCCACAGCCAGTTCCAGAAGTTTGAGAATTTCAAATGCAATAGCATGCAACTTAAAAGATGATAAAAAATGAGAATTTGTCTTACTTCTAATTACACCTGTGCAAAACACAGATGCTCTCAATTTTGGATTTACTCTGAGCCAGTCCTGTGCAAAACCTCCCTATTTAAGGCTGGCTGTTAAGCTGCACATGGTCTTCACATTGTTTCTGTTTTGTCACAAGCCAGAACCTGTTTCCTGTACTTTAGTACCTATTTGGAGGAAGACTTCATCTTTGAATTTGCTACAGTTTACAAATTTGTTTCCTGCCTTGTGCAATCCTGCACTTCAGCTTTCATAGGGAGGAAGACTTTTGATTCTCCTATACAGTTTACAAGTTTGTTTCCTGCCTTGTGCAATTCCTGCTCTTCAGCCATATTCAGGAAAAAAAAAACTTTACCTTTGAACCTTCTACTTGTGCAAATCCCTGCACTTCAGTTATTACCAGGAGAAAGACTTTACCTTTGAACCTGCTACCTGTTTACAAGTTTGCTTCCTGCCTTGTGCAAATTCCTGTTCTTCAGTTATTCCAGGAGAGAGACTTACATTTGAACCTGCTACCTGTTTACTAGTTTGTTTCCTGCCTTGTGCAAAATCCTACACTTCATTTATTACCAGGAGAAAGACTTTACCTTTTTAATCTGCATCTCTGCTTACTTATTTGTTCCTTTCCACTCCTGGCGTATGTGGACATAACATACCTGAATAGTAAATATTTAAAATACCCTTCAAGTATATGCTCATTCAAAGTATTTTTTTATTTAAATAAATCTGTTATCTTTTCAATATATATGGCTTCTACTAATCTTTTAAAGCAACTGTTTCAGACAATGAGGCTCTCACAAAATACCCTGAGACAGAACATGACAGGCGGGAACAGGCGGGACCACTACACTACAGAAAAAAATGTATGCTAAGAGTGGCAGGGAGGTGGAAGGAGGGAGAGTGGAGAGAGAAGAAGGTACAGGGGGATCCTAGAGGGGAGGAATAAAGGCTAAGGAAAGGATCTTGGAGGGGGACATTTTGGCCCGTGTACACGGGCTTTAACACTAGTGTGTGTGTGTGTGTGTTTGTGTGTATGTATGTATGTATGTATTATTATTAGGCTCTAAATCCTTTCTTTATATCTGGTTGAGAGCACATAATACATGTGCTGAAGTTTGTCTCAACATTCTATTAACTACAACTACTGCAGCATGGGTACTACTCACCATGCTGTTGTAATTCCCCTTGTCCTTGCAGCTCTCTCCTGGATCTATTGTCTTATTTTATCTCTTCAAAAGTGCTGGTTATTGAAGTTCTGCATCTTCCCTCTAGGCGCTGCCATCTTGCAATTTAAGTACTGTTGTACCCTATTACAGAAGTTGCGCACATTCACAGATCATTGATATTGTGTTCTTGAAAAAAGCTGTATCATGCACTTCAGTTTAGCGTGCACAATACAGAACGGGAGGTCCACATTTTATATTTATATTATTCCTGGGTACTTTTTTTATATTTGTTATGCAAATTTACGCTGTGAAAAAAATAAGCTCTTCTGTTTTCTACTGTGTGAGCTAATCCAAATTGCAAGGTACAGCTGTCCAAAAGCCATTAAGTCAATGATCTGTGAAAGCGCACTGCTTCTGTCACAGGATGCAACCATATGTGGGTACCAAGAAGGCAGTGCCCAGTATAAAGATGCAGAGCATTACAAACTGACTTCTGTAAAAGTGTTAAAATGAGAGTATGGATTTAAAGAGAACTGCAGGCACAGAAGAAAAAAACCAAAGCATGAGAAACAGTAACCATACTACTGCAGTTTTTAATGTCCCTTTAAGTATTATTATGTTTTTAAAGTGTTCTCTCTCTCTACTTTCCTTTCCCTGGGCTTAAAGGAAAAATATATATGTCTGTACATATATTAGCTTATTTCTGTTTACTGCTGAGCTACCTAATCAAATTATAGGAATGTTTTTCTTTGTTTCATATAAAAGAAGGCATTTCTAAATGTATGTCTTTTTTTATGTTGTTGAAAATTCACATTCCTGTCTTCATTAAACCAACATATTCCTGTCATACTAGCAGAGGCATGTCCTTCTTCACCATTGAAGCAGAGGCATTAGTCGTTATCAGTAATGATTAATAGGAAGTCTAAAAGCAATACTGCAGTATTAGGTACAGTTTAAATGTACACATATTTAGCCTGTGAGTTTGCAGTGTGCGTTGCTGTCTTTATACATGCAACCTGTAGAGTGAGGCTGTAGTGAATAGTACTGAGTAACAACAGGTAAAACACCCACAGCTCTGTCTTCACCTACTACTGCCGCACACACTGCTTTGATGTCTCTCTCACTTTTCTGATAGTCTTCTTTGTTAAACAGTGCTTCTAGCTATACAGCTTAGTTTACCATAGAGATTTACCACAGAGTGTCTAAACATACTATACTATAAAGCTTTCTTATGTATGCAACATTAAAGGGACAAGGAAGTCAATGCTAAATTTTCATTATTCGGTGTGCACTTATAGGGGCCGATTTATCAACCCCCTAATGAAGCTGTTTCTGTGTGAACCTTCAGGCTCGCCATAAACAGGAGTTAAGAAGTAGCGGTCTTAAGACCGCTGCTCCTTAACTCGTTCACCGCCTCTGAGGCTGTGAACAGCAATCAGCCTGGTCGGATACGATCAGGTTGATTGATACCCCCTGCTAGCGGCCGATTAACCGAAAATCTGCAGGGGGCAGCATTGCACAAGCAGTTTACAAGAACTGCTTGTGCAATGATAAATGCTAAAAGTGTATGCTGTCGGCATTTATCGATGTGCGGTTTCCTAAATCGGCCCCATAGTTTCAAACATTCATCAGTCTCTTGGTATTCTTGAAACTTATCTATTTTCTATATCTAGGCAGCCTCAGAAGCATGTGTGTGTCTTGAGCTCTAAATAGCAGTGGTGTTGTCACAATTGTTACAAATACTGTTGTTATATAGTGATCAATACATTTGCATGCTTCTAAACCTAGCTAGGTGTTTTTTCATGGAAATGACCTATATAAGGGAATATCAAGGCAGAGAAGTATATCTGATAGACCTTATATCAAGACAAAAAAGTATATCTGATACAGTGGATATTGAAAAGATTTACCCCCTTGAAAATAATCACATTTTGTTGCTTTGCAGCCTGAAATAAAGACAGACACAGTTTTTGTTTATCCAGTTGTAATCACTTAGTGCAACTTATAACATTCAAGTGAAAGATATAACACCAACATGTCAGGCAAAAATAAAGACAATTCAAAAAACAGAATCACTGAGTTGGAAAAAGGATCACCCCATTGTGTCAGTTTTTTGTTAAACCCCATTTCTTTCATGTAATTAGCAAGAGTCCATGAGCTAGTGACGTATGGGATATACATTCCTACCAGGAGGGGCAAAGTTTCCCAAACCTTAAAATGCCTATAAATACACCCCTCACCACACCCACAATTCAGTTTTACAAACTTTGCCTCCTATGGAGGTGGTGAAGTAAGTTTGTGCTAGATTCTACGTTGATATGCGCTCCGCAGCAAGTTGGAGCCCGGTTTTCCTCTCAGCGTGCAGTGAATGTCAGAGGGATGTGAGGAGAGTATTGCCTATTTGAATGCAGTGATCTCCTTCTACGGGGTCTATTTCATAGGTTCTCTGTTATCGGTCGTAGAGATTCATCTCTTACCTCCCTTTTCAGATCGACGATATACTCTTATTTATATACCATTACCTCTGCTGATTCTCGTTTCAGTACTGGTTTGGCTTTCTACAACATGTAGATGAGTGTCCTGGGGTAAGTAAATCTTATTTTCTGTGACACTCTAAGCTATGGTTGGGCACTTTATTTATAAAGTTCTAAATATATGTATTCAAACATTTATTTGCCTTGACTCAGAATGTTCAACATTCCTTATTTTAAGACAGTCAGTTTCATATTTGGGATAATGCGTTTGAATCAATCATTTTTTCTTACCTTAAAAATTTGACTCTTTTTCCCTGTGGGCTGTTAGGCTCGCGGGGGCTGAAAATGCTTCATTTTATTGCGTCATTCTTGGCGCAGACTTTTTTGGCGCAAAAAATCTTTTCTGTTTCCGGCGTCATACGTGTCGCCGGAAGTTGCATCATTTTTTGACGTCCTTTTGCGCCAAAAATGTCGGCGTTCCGGATGTGGCGTCATTTTTGGCGCCAAAAAGCATTTAGGCGCCAAACAATGTGGGCGTATTATTTGGCGCCAAAAAATATGGGCGTCGCTTTTGTCTCCACATTTTTTCAGTCTGATTTTTTCTTTGCTTCTGGTTTCTAGAAGCTTGTTTATTGGCATTTTTTCCCATTCCTGAAACTGTCATTTAAGGAATTTGATCAATTTTGCTTTATATGTTGTTTTTTCTCTTACATATTGCAAGATGTCTCACGTTGCATCTGAGTCAGAAGATACTTCAGGAAAATCGCTGTCTAGTGCTGGAACTACCAAAGCTAAGTGTATCTGCTGTAAACTTTTGGTAGCTATTCCTCCGGCTGTTGTTTGTATTAATTGTCATGACAAACTTGTTAAAGCAGATAATATTTCCTTTAGTAATGTACCATTGCCTGTTGCAGTTCCCTCAACATCTAAGGTGCAGAATGTTCCTGATAACATAAGAGATTTTGTTTCTGAATCCATCAAGAAGGCTATGTCTGTTATTTCTCCTTCTAGTAAACATAAAAAATCTTTTAAAACTTCTCTCTCTACAGATGAATTTTTAAATGAACATCATCATTCTGATTCTGATGACTCTTCTGGTTCAGAGGATTCTGTCTCAGAGATTGATGCTGATAAATCTTCATATTTATTTAAAATGGAATTTATTCGTTCTTTACTTAAAGAAGTACTAATTGCTTTAGAAATAGAGGATTCTGGTCCTCTTGATACTAATTCTAGACGTTTAGATAAGGTGTTTAAATCTCCTGTGGTTATTCCAGAAGTTTTTCCTGTTCCTAATGCTATTTCTGAAGTAATTTCCAGAGAATGGGATAAATTGGGTAATTCATTTACTCCTTCTAAACGTTTTAAGCAATTATCTCCTGTGCCGTCTGACAGATTAGAATTTTGGGACAAAATCCCTAAAGTTGATGGGGCTATTTCTACCCTTGCTAAACGTACTACTATTCCTACGTCAGATGGTACTTCGTTTAAAGATCCTTTAGATAGGAAAATTGAATCCTTTCTAAGAAAAGCTTATCTGTGTTCAGGTAATCTTCTTAGACCTGCTATATCTTTGGCTGATGTTGCTGCAGCTTCAACTTTTTGGTTGGAGACTTTAGCACAACAAGTAACAGATCATGATTCTCATAATATTATTATTCTTCTTCAGCATGCTAATAATTTTATCTGTGATGCCATTTTTGATATTATCAGAGTTGATGTCAGGTTTATGTCTCTAGCTATTTTAGCTAGAAGAGCTTTATGGCTTAAAACTTGGAATGCTGATATGGCTTCTAAATCAACTCTACTTTCCATTTCTTTCCAGGGTAATAAATTATTTGGTTCTCAGTTGGATTCCATTATCTCAACTGTTACTGGTGGGAAAGGAACTTTTTTACCACAGGATAGAAAATCTAAGGGTAAAAACAGGGCTAATAATCGTTTTCGTTCCTTTCGTTTCAACAAAGAACAAAAGCCTGATCCCTCATCCTCAGGAGCAGTTTCAGTTTGGAAACCATCTCCAGTCTGGAATAAATCCAAGCCTTCTAGAAAGGCAAAGCCTGCTTCTAAGTCCACATGAAGGTGCGGCCCTCATTCCAGCTCAGCTGGTAGGGGGCAGGTTACGTTTTTTCAAAGAAATTTGGATCAATTCTGTTCACAATCTTTGGATTCAGAACATTGTTTCAGAAGGGTACAGAATTGGTTTCAAGATGAGACCTCCTGCAAAGAGATTTTTTCTTTCCCGTGTCCCAGTAAATCCAGCGAAAGCTCAAGCATTTCTGAATTGTGTTTCAGATCTAGAGTTGGCTGGAGTAATTATGCCAGTTCCAGTTCTGGAACAGGGGATGGGGTTTTATTCAAATCTCTTCATTGTACCAAAGAAGGAGAATTCCTTCAGACCAGTTCTGGATCTAAAAATATTGAATCGTTATGTAAGGATACCAACGTTCAAAATGGTAACTGTAAGGACTATCTTGCCTTTTGTTCAGCAAGGGCATTATATGTCCACAATAGATTTACAGGATGCTTATCTGCATATTCTTATTCATCCAGATCATTATCAGTTCCTGAGATTCTCTTTTCTGGACAAGCATTACCAGTTTGTGGCTCTGCCGTTTGGCCTAGCTACAGCTCCAAGAATTTTTACAAAGGTTCTCGGTGCCCTTCTGTCTGTAATCAGAGAACAGGGTATTGTGGTATTTCCTTATTTGGACGATATCTTGGTACTTGCTCAGTCTTTACATTTAGCAGAATCTCATACGAATCGACTTGTGTTGTTTCTTCAAGATCATGGTTGGAGGATCAATTTACCAAAAAGTTCTTTGATTCCTCAGACAAGGGTAACTTTTCTGGGTTTCCAGATAGATTCAGTGTCCATGACTCTGTCTTTAACAGACAAGAGACGTCTAAAATTGATTTCAGCTTGTCGAAACCTTCAGTCATAATCATTCCCTTCGGTAGCCTTATGCATGGAAATTCTAGGTCTTATGACTGCTGCATCGGACGCGATCCCCTTTGCTCGTTTTCACATGCGACCTCTTCAGCTCTGTATGCTGAATCAATGGTGCAGGGATTACACAAAGATATCTCAATTAATATCTTTAAAACCGATTGTACGACACTCTCTAACGTGGTGGACAGATCACCATCGTTTAATTCAGGGGGCTTCTTTTGTGCTTCCGACCTGGACTGTAATTTCAACAGATGCAAGTCTCACAGGTTGGGGAGCTGTGAGGGGATCTCTGACGGCACAAGGAGTTTGGGAATCTCAGGAGGTGAGATTACTGATCAATATTTTTAAACTCCGTGCAATTTTCAGAGCTCTTCAGTCTTGGCCTCTTCTGAAGAGAGAATCGTTCATTTGTTTTCAGACAGACAATGTCACAACTGTGGCATACATCAATCATCAAGGAGGGACTCACAGTCCTCTGACTATGAAAGAAGTATCTCGAATTCTGGTTTGGGCGGAATCCAGCTCCTGTCTAATCTCTGTGGTTCATATCCCAGGTATAGACAATTGGGAAGCGGATTATCTCAGTCGCCAAACGTTGCATCCGGGCGAATGGTCTCTTCACCCAGAGGTATTTCTTCAGATTGTTCAAATATGGGAGCTTCCAGAAATAGATCTGATGGCGTCTCATCTAAACAAGAAACTTCCCAGGTATCTGTCCAGATCCCGGGATCCTCAGGCGGAAGCAGTGGATGCATTATCACTTCCTTGGAAGTATCATCCTGCTTATATCTTTCCGCCTCTAGTTCTTCTTCCAAGAGTAATCTCCAAGATTCTGAAGGAATGCTCGTTTGTTCTGCTGGTAGCTCCGGCATGGCCTCACAGGTTTTGGTATGCGGATCTTGTCCGGATGGCCTCTTGCCATCCGTGGACTCTTCCGCTACGACCAGACCTTCTGTCGCAAGGTCCTTTTTTCCATCAGGATCTCAAATCCTTAAATTTAAAGGTATGGAGATTGAACGCTTGATTCTTAGTCAAAGAGGTTTCTCTGACTCTGTGATTAATACTATGTAAAATAGAAAATGGAGTAAAATTACACTTTATTTAACAATTATGCTTGAAAACAGACGTTACTCATAGGGGGTAATATATAAGGGAAATAAATCCAGGGTTATGCAACCTCTGAACCAAATTCATACAATTCCGATTCCCAATATGCCCCTATAGGTAATTGGACAAGTTAAAAAATAAGGTAATATAGAAAGCTAGTGAAGAATGGGATTGTCACTTCCATAATTCAAAAATTCATTGCCTATATTCTATAAACCCAAGTATTAAAATTAAGGCTAGTGGACAGGTTTAGCGTGTCTAGTCAGACAATAACATAAGAAAGAGAAGTTAGCCTATGCCCTGACGAAGTCACGTTCAGTGACGGAAACGCGTCGGTGGGCGTGGACAGTGTTGCAGCTAGCGTGGTCTAACCATACCGGTCACAAACGCTCACATACTAATTCAGCGGTCTGGCACATTCAATACCGCCTTACTTAGCTTATATTGGGTTATATACAGGGGGGTTTTGCTGCTGTTGTACCACCATTTATTAGCATTCAATGTAAGGTTAACAAGTTTGTCTAAACTCTATACATAAAACGCTACTACGCTATATGTTTGGTTACATAGTAACCTCTGATTCTATGATTCATGACTAAATGTAATTACTTGCATTGAACCTAGTGCAATACTAGCGGTTAGGTTACTCTCAGCATAACATCTCTACTGAATAGTTGCTAAGCTTTGAATACGGATATTATGTATGTGAACTAGACCTATCTGACAGGGGAATAGCTAGAAATCGGCTGACTCTGTTCAATCAGAGCAGTACGCAGAGAGGAGGACGCCTTTGAGCGCATAGATAGTGCATATTTGTTTATGCCTGTATGATTGAAACCTCTTGTGCATATGTGATTACTTTTTTGCTAACTTCTCTTTCTTATGTTATTGTCTGACTAGACACGCTAAACCTGTCCACTAGCCTTAATTTTAATACTTGGGTTTATAGAATATAGGCAATGAATTTTTGAATTATGGAAGTGACAATCCCATTCTTCACTAGCTTTCTATATTACCTTATTTTTTAACTTGTCCAATTACCTATAGGGGCATATTGGGAATCGGAATTGTATGAATTTGGTTCAGAGGTTGCATAACCCTGGATTTATTTCCCTTATATATTACCCCCTATGAGTAACGTCTGTTTTCAAGCATAATTGTTAAATAAAGTGTAATTTTACTCCATTTTCTATTTGACTTATTCAGTGTATAATTCTACACTTGACTTCAATGTCACAAATCCCCTTTTGGTTCCCTAACCTTACTACTAATTAATACTATGTAACAGGCTCGTAAATCTGTATCCAGAGAGATATATTATAGAGTCTGGAAGACTTATATTTCTTGGTGTCTTTCTCATCATTTTTCTTGGCATTCTTTTAGAATTCCAAGAATTTTACAGTTTCTTTAGGATGGTTTAGATAAAGGTTTGTCCGCAAGTTCCTTGAAAGGACAAATCTCTGCTCTTTCTGTTCTTTTTCACAGAAAGATTGCTAATCTTCCTGATATTCATTGTTTTGTACAAGCTTTGGTTCGTATAAAACCTGTCATTAAGTCAATTTCTCCTCCTTGGAGTTTGAATTTGGTTCTAGGGGCTCTTCAAGCTCCTCCGTTTGAACCTATGCATTCATTGGACATTAAATTACTTTCTTGGAAAGTTTTGTTCCTTTTGGCAATCTCTTCTGCCAGAAGAGTTTCTGAATTATCTGCTCTTTCTTGTGAGTCTCCTTTTCTGATTTTTCATCAGGATAAGGCAGTGTTGCGAACTTCTTTTGAATTTTTACCTAAAGTTGTGAATTCCAACAACATTAGTAGAGAAATTGTGGTTCCTTCATTGTGTCCTAATCCTAAGAATTCTAAGGAGAAATCATTACATTCTTTGGATGTTGTTAGAGCTTTGAAATATTATGTTGAAGCTACTAAGTCTTTCCGAAAGACTTCTAGTTTATTTGTTATCTTTTCCGGTTCTAGAAAAGGCCAGAAAGCTTCTGCCATTTCTTTGGCATCTTGGTTGAAATCTTTAATTCATCTTGCCTATGTTGAGTCGGGTAAAACTCCGCCTCAAAGGATTACAGCTCATTCTACTAGGTCAGTTTCTACTTCCTGGGCGTTTAGGAATGAAGCTTCGATTGATCAGATTTGCAAAGCTGCAACTTGGTCCTCTTTGCATACTTTTACTAAATTCTACCATTTTGATGTATTTTCTTCTTCTGAAGCAGTTTTTGGTAGAAAAGTACTTCAGGCAGCGGTTTCAGTTTGAATCTTCTGCTTATGTTTTTCATTAAACTTTATTTTGGGTGTGGATTATTTTCAGCAGGAATTGGCTGTCTTTATTTTATCCCTCCCTCTCTAGTGACTCTTGCGTGGAAAGATCCACATCTTGGGTAATCATTATCCCATACGTCACTAGCTCATGGACTCTTGCTAATTACATGAAAGAAAACATAATTTATGTAAGAACTTACCTGATAAATTCATTTCTTTCATATTAGCAAGAGTCCATGAGGCCCACCCTTTTTTTGTGGTGGTTATGATTTTTGTATAAAGCACAATTATTCCAATTCCTTATTTTATATGCTTTCGCACTTTCTTATCACCCCACTTCTTGGCTATTCGTTAAACTGAATTGTGGGTGTGGTGAGGGGTGTATTTATAGGCATTTTGAGGTTTGGGAAACTTTGCCCCTCCTGGTAGGAATGTATATCCCATACGTTACTAGCTCATGGACTCTTGCTAATATGAAAGAAATGAATTTATCAGGTAAGTTCTTACATAAATTATGTTTTTGCTTTAATTACAGCCTTTATTCTTTTGGGATAAGTCTCTACTAACTTTGCACATCTAGACTGTGCAATATTTGCCCACTCTTCTTTGCAGAACTGCTCCAGTTCTGTTACATTTGATGGTGACTATTTATTTGTGGACTGCAGTCTTTAAGTCATACCACAGATATTCAATGGGGTTTAAGTCTGGGCTCTGACTAGGCCAAGCAAGGTCATTCATCTTTTTCTCCTTCAACCACTGTGTGGTCATTTTTGCTGTGTGCTTTAAGTCATTGTCATTTTGGAAGATAAACCTTCTTCCCATTGACAACTTCATGGCAGAGGGCAGCAGATTTTCCTCAGGAATTTATCGGTATTTTGCCCTATCCTTTATTCCTTCTATCCTGACAAGTGCTCCAGTGCTTGCTGCAGAGAAACTCCCCATAACAATAACAACGATATTACCACCTTGATGCTTTAATGTATGAATGGTGTTATTTGGATGGTGAGATGTATTGGATTTCCTCCAGACATATAATTTGTTGTTAAGGCCAAATAATTCAATTTTAGTATCATCTAACCATAACATCTTTTTTCATGTGGCCTCAGAATCCCCTAAGTGTGTTATGCAAAGCTGATTGTTTTCAATACCCACTTTAGACGTTATATCATGACAAAGAAGTATATCTGATAGATATTTTTTAACCCTTTAAGGGTGGATGACAGCACATGCTTGAATAAATGAGTATTTCTTTGAGTAGATGCTAATGGGAGCCTCTTTGTGCAGAATAAACATTTCTTCTTTTGATTATTGAAGTTAAAACACACACACATACACATACTATCAGTTAAAATGTTTATTAACATTTTAATAAAAATATCCATTTGCTCATACTTTTTTGTGTACATTTATGACATCATGAGAAACATAAAATAATGGCATAGTTTCATTCTGCTGAGTCTGCTAAAACATCAATAGATATTATGTGAGGATTTTAGTTTGAAAAGTATGGGCAGCTTATAAAAAAAATCCAAAACCACTCAGCTAGGGTTGCCATCCCGGTATGAACAGGGCTGCCCCCTAATCTGGAAGTGTGTCCCGGGGAATCCTCTGACTGTCCTGGACTTCCGCTTTTATGCATGAGGGTCTCACATGCCAGTATGCAAGTCCTTCATAAATTAAATATCAAGCCGACACTTCTTCATTATAAAAACAGATTTTTATTGCCTTATGTCATGTAATGTATAATTTTGCTTTTACTAATGTGACAATAAAGTTCTGCTTTTATAAGGAAGTGCTGGCTTGATCGTAATTTATGCAAGCCTTGTTTCATTAGCTTGGGCACCTTTCTGGACAGTCTATTCAAATGATTAACTTAAACTCCCTAGTTATTTCGGGGTATGGGCTTGAATCACATGGTCTCTGGAGAAGTAGAGATCCAGACTTTCACTACTTCATAGATTGAGCAGTTACCTCATTTATGTCCAAAAAGAGCATCACACAAAAGAGTCGTCTCAGCAGCAGCAGCTCATTGTTATTGGGCTGCAGCTGCGTTGATACACACTGCACCTGCAATTAAAGGAGAGCATGGTGTGAGGACTGTTTTTTCAGCAATGGCTCATGGTGAGCTGAATAATGTTCCTGGTATCCATAACATGGAAACGCCTTGTAAGCCTTTTACATTTTACTCATGATCAATGTATTAGGATCAGCCCACAAAAACACCTCATGGAGTTTTTTTATTAATAAATATTTTTGCAGTTGATTGCTATTCCAAAGTTTAGAGTTAGGAAATCAAAGGTATTTTTTAGTATATAGTATGCCAGCCCTGCGTGTCTGAGGGTTGCATTCCAGTATGCCAGTGCTGTCTGTATAAGAAAAGCAAGTCAATGTGCCAGTACTGGTAGCCATGTCAGTGTCAGGGCCACATGTCATTGTACTGGGCCTGTTATATACCAGTGTGACAATAACACCTGTTATTAGATTATGAGCGCATAGTCATTTTACATGTTGTGTTGCTCCCTAATTATAGTAAAGTTGTTAATCACTACAGTATTCATTAATACATAATATAATTTATGTGTATGTGTGTGTTTTTTTATTTCTGTATTGTTCACATATGAGGATATACCCACTTCAAAAGTGTCCAGGAAGTGACTGGGCAAAGGTTGGCAACCCTATGCTTAGCACAGGGGTTTGAAATGGCTCAGCACTTAAAGGGCTATTCCAGCCAAAATTGAAAACCACATGGGTGCATTTCTGTATTGAACAGAAGCAATTTTGTAATATACATGCATTAGCAAAAATGCTTCTAATAAAAGCTATAGCTGTTTCAAAAGTGCATTTAAATATGCACCGTGCACCAGCATTTTAAACACAACACTTGTTCGTGGGTGCCTAAGGTGCTTGTACCATCTAGTAATGACTCAATTTGTTAATTGCTGACATGATACAAGTCCTACTGATGATCTGAGCAGCTGCATTTTTTTAAAACATTGGTGCAGTGAAAATATCAAGCTATGCTTCACATGCACATGCAGAGAAAAATGTTAACACTAAAACAGTGATAACTCTTAATAGAAGCATTTTTGCCAATACATGTATATCGAAAATATGTTTCTACTCAAAGATGCAATAAATCTATGTGCATTTATATTTTGACTGGAATGTCCCTTTAACCCCTTAATGACCACAGCACTTTTCCATTTTCTGACCGTTTGGGACCAAGGCTATTTTTACATTTCTGCAGTGTTTGTGTTTAGCTGTAATTTTACTCTTACTCATTTACTGTACCCACACATATTATATACCGTTTTTCTCGCCATTAAATGGACTTTTTAAAGATACCATTATTTTCATCATATCTTATAATTTACTATAAAAAAAATATAAAATATGAGGAAAAAATGGAAAAAAACACACTTTTTCTAACTTTGACCCCCAAAATCTGTTACACATCTGCAACCACCAAAAAACACTCATGCTAAATAGTTTCCAAATTTTGTCCTGAGTTTAGAAATACCCAATGTTTACATGTTCTTTGCTTTTTTTGCAAGTTATAGGGCAATAAATACAAGAAGCACTTTGCTATTTCCAAACCACTTTTTTTCAAACTTAGCGCTAGTTACATTGGAACACTGATATCTTCCAGGAATCCCTGAATATCCCTTGACATGTATATATTTTTTTTTAGAAGACATCCCAAAGTATTGATCTAGGCCGATTTTGGTATATTTCATGCCACCATTTCACCGCCAAATGCGATCAAATAAAAAAAATTGTTCACTTTTTCACACATTTTGTTAAAAACTTTAGGTTTCTCACTGAATTTATTTACAAACAGCTCGTGCAATTATGGCACAAATGGTTGTAAATGCTTCTCTGGAATCCCCTTTTTTCATAAATAGCAGACATATATGGATTTGGTGTTGCTTTTTGGTAATTAGAAGGCCGCTAAATGCCACTACGCACCACACGTGTATTATGCCCAGCAATGAAGGGGTTAATTAGGGAGCATGTAGGGAGCTTGTAGGGTTAATTTTAGCTTTATTGTAGTGTAGTAGACAACCCTAAGTATTGATCTAGGCCCATTTTGGTATATTTCATGCCACCATTTCAACGCCAAATGCGATTAAATAAAAAAAAAAGTAAAATTTTTCACAATTTTAGGTTTCTCACTGAAATCATTTACAAACAGCTTGTGCAATTATGGCACAAATGGTTGTAAATGCTTCTCTGGGATCCCCTTTGTTGAGAAATAGCAGACATACATGGCTTTGGCGTTGCTTTTTGGTAATTAGAAGGCCGCTAAATGCCGTTGCGCTTCACACGTGTATTATGGCTAGCAGTGAAGGGGTTAATTAGGTAGCATGTAGGGAGCTTGCAGGGTTAATTTTAGCTTTAGTGTAGAGATCAGCCTCCCACCTGACACATTACACCCCCTGATCCCTCCCAAACAGCTCTCTTCCCTCCCCCACCCCACAATTGTCCCCGCCATGTTAAGTACTGGCAGAAAGTCTGCCAGTACTAAAAAAAAAAGCTATCCTTGATAAAAAATAAATTTAAAAAAAGGCATATTTACACATGCTGCTCTGGAGGATCCCCCCTTAGCCCCCAACCTCCCTGATACCCCCCAAACAGCTCTTTACCCATCCCCCTCTAACTTATTAGTAGCCATCTTTGGTACTGGCAGCTGTCTGCCAGTACCCAGTTTATAGTAAAACATGTTTTATTATTTTTTTTTAAATAATTTTCTGTAGTGTAGCTTGCCCCCACAAAAGACCAACCCACCACCCCTCCCAGATCTCTCAGATCTACATATATTTAAATATATTTGGCAATCACTGCCACTTTTCTCCCATCATTTTTCTGTAGTGTAGCGGTTCCCATCCGCTTCCTACCCCCGCGCGCGCCCGCGCGCGCACCCGGCGTTCCCGCCCACGATCCCGCCCCCCTCCACATCATACGGCCCATCGATGGCCGCCCACCCGCCTCCCAGACTGGCTCCCACCCACCAACGAAACTGGCCATCGATGTCCGGTACAGAGAGGGCCACAGAGTGGCTCTCTCTGCATCGGATGGCCAAGGGGGGTTATTGCAGGATGCCTCGATGTTGAGGCATCACTGCAATAACCGGAAAGCAGCTGGAAGCGAGCAGGATCGCTTCCAGCTGCTTTCCAGACCAAGGACGTACGCCACACGTCCTCGGTCATTAACTGTATTTTTTTTGAGGACGTGTGGGGTACGTCCTTGGTCGTTAAGGGGTTAAGGGGTGAAATTGCACATCTAAATCATAATAGTTTAATTATTAAATAATTATTTATGTATCCCTTTAATTACCTGCTAACTTCAGTACTAGTTTTTAGTTAAAATGATATAAAACCTCTAAACAGAAAGGATGTCCCAGGAAGCAGACATAGCTACGCTGGAGGGGACTTTGTCCTTGGGGAGTAAGATGCCCCAGGGTTGGTTGGGAAGGTGAATGGGTGGAGTAAAGGGGAAGCACTTCTTAAGGGGCGGAGCGGAAGTGGCAGGCGCTTGATAGAAAGAAAAATTAAGAGTCACAGCATCTACCTCTCGCCCACCCTTTTGTCATTTGAATTACGTGTTGTCTTGTCGCATCTTACTGGCGGGGGTGCTAGTTCATTTGCAGTTATTAATAAAATATGGCCAAGTAAAAAGGGGTGAAGTTTTCCCCTCCACAAGGTGGGAGCCCATGTGGTGGACTTCTAGGGACAAGGGGTTTCTTAGAGTCAGGTGTTTAAGGGATATGAAACCCATTTGTTTTTTTCTTTCTTGATTCAGATAGAGCATGCAATTTTAAGAAACTTATTAATTTACTCCTATTATCAAATTTTCTTTGTTCTCTTGGTATACTTTGTTGAATGAGCAGCAATGGTTGCTGACTGAACACATAGGTGAGCCAATGACAATCGGGATATATATGCAGCCACCAATCAAAATCTAGATTCTTTGCTGCTCCTGAGCTTTCCTAGATAAACCCTTAAGCAAGGATAACAAGAGAAGGAAGCAAATTAAATAATAGAAGTAAATGTTTAAAATTTTATTCTCTATCTGAAACATGAAAGAAAATGTTTGGGTTTCATGTCCCTTTAACCCCTTAACGACCGAGGACGTGCCAGGAACGTCCTACAAAAAAATACACTTAACAACCAAGGACGTTCCTGGCACGTCCTCTGGTCTTTCAAGCGGTGGAAGCGATCCTGACCGCTTCCAGCTACTTTTATGGTATTGCAGTGATGCCTCAATATTGAGGCATCCTGCAATATCATTTTTTTACAAACCGATGCAGAGAGAGCCACTCTGTGGCCCTCTCTGCACCGGTAGCAATGGTGCCGATCGGATATTCGTTGATGGGTGGGAGCATTGGCGGTGGGCGGCCTATCACTACCCGGCATCTGGTTCCTGTTTGTGCAATGTGCACACCGGGTGCTGGGAGTGTGCGGGGGGGACTTGTGTGGGGCACGCATGCGCGTGTGTGCGTGCACGCAGCAACTGCTGCCACCAATGAAAAAGTATAAGAGGGAGGGGGGAAATACAAATTGGAGGATCTGGGAGGGGGAGAGGGAGGGGGGTTTTGAGGGGGGCTGCTACACTACGGATAAATTATATTTCTTTCATGTAATTGGCAAGAGTCCATGAGCTAGTCACATATGGGATATACAATCCTACCAGGAGGGGCAAAGTTTCCCAAACCTTGAATGCCTATAAATACACCCCTCACCACACCCACAATTCAGTTTTACAAACTTTGCCTCCTATGGAGGTGATGAAGTAAGTTTGTGCTAAGATTTCTACGTTGATATGCGCTTCTCAGCATTTTGAAGCCCGATTCCTCTCAGAGTACAGTGAATGTCAGAGGGATGTGAAGGGAGTATCACCTATTGAATGCAATGGTTTTCCTCACGGGAGATCTATTTCATAGGTTCTCTGTTATCAGTCATAGAGATTCATCTCCTACTTCCCTTTTCAGATCGACGATATACTCTCATATTCCATTACCTCTACTGATAACCATTTCAGTACTGGTTTGGCTATCTGCTATATGTGGATGGGTGTCTTTTGGTAAGTATGTTTTTCATTACTTAAGACACTCTCAGCTATGGATTGGCACTTTATGTATTTATATAAAGTTCTAAATATATGTATTGTACTTATATTTGCCATGAGTCAGGTTTAAGTATATTTCCTTTTGCAGACTGTCAGTTTCATATCTGGGAATTGCATTTTTTAAAAAAAAAATTCTTACCTGGGGTATAGTCTTTTTTCAATTGACTGTTCTATTTATTTCGCGGGCAAAATTAGGCTCGCAAGGGCGCAAAATTCCAAAGTATATTGCGTCATTTTTGGTGCAAGATTTTTTTGGCACAAAGTTACGTTCGATGAAGCAAATTCATCATTTCCGGCGTCTTAGTTGACGCCGAGTCCTTTCACAAGGTTGCATCTTTGATGACGTGAGTGTGTCATTTCCAGATGTTGTTAGCGCTAAAAAAAATTCTGTTTGTGTTGTGCGTCATACTTGGTGCCAAATATTTTCTTTATTTAAAACCCCATTCCTATATGCCTCTGGTGTTTGCATTTTTTCCCATTCCTGAAACTGCCATATAAGGAAATTGATCATTTTGCTTTATATGTTGTTTTTTCTCTTACATTTGCAAGATGTCTCAATCTGATCCTGTCTCAGAAATCACTGTTGGAACCCTGCTGCCTGATAACAGTTCTACAAAAGCTAAGTGCATTTGTTGTAAACTTGTTTAGATTATTTCTCCAGCTGTGGTTTTTAATAGTTGTCATGATAAGCTTTTACATGCAGAGAATGTGTCCATCAGTAATAGTGCTTTGCCTGTTGTTGTTCCTTCAACATCTAATGTACAAGATAAACCTTTGAATTTAAAAGATTTTATTGCTGATTGTATTCAGAAGGCTTTGTCTGCCATCCCGCCTTCTAATAAACGTAAAAAGGTCTTTTAAAACATCTCATAAAGTTGATGAAATTTCAAATGACCGACAACATACTGAATTATCCTCCTCTGATGGGGATCTATCTGATTCAGAAGATCCTTCCTCAGATATTGACACTGACAAATCTACTTATTTATTTAAAATGGAGTGTATTCGTTCTTTGTTAAAGGAAGTGTTGATTACATTAGATATTGAGGAATACTAGTAAACATTTAAATTCTGTTTATAAATCTCCTGTGGTTACTCCAGAGGTTTTACCAGTTCCTGATGCTATTTCTTATATGATTTCTAAGGAATGGAATAGGCCTGGTACTTCTTTTATTCCTTCTTCAAGGTTTAAAAAATTGTATCCTTTGCCAGCAGTTACATTGGAGTTTTAGGAAAAGATCCCCAAAGTTGATGGGGCTATTTCTACTCTTGCTAAACGTACTACTATTCCTATGGAAGATAGTACTTCTTTTAAAGATCATTTAGATAGGAGACTTGAATCTTATATAAGGAAAGCCTATTTATATTCTGGTCATCTTCTCAGGCCTGCAATTTCTTTGGCTGATGTTGCAGCTGCATCAACTTTTTGGTTGGAAAATTTAGCACAACAAGAAATGGATTCTGATTTGTCTAGCATTGTTCGCTTGCTTCAACATGCTAATCATTTTATTTGTGATGCCATTTTTTATATCATCAAAATTGATGTTAAATCTATGTCTTTAGCTATTTTAGCTAGAAGAGCTTTGTGGCTTAAATCTTGGAATGCTGACATGACTTCTAAGTCTAGATTTCTATCTCTTTCTTTCCAAGGTAATACGTTATTTGGTTCTCAGTTGGATTCGATTATTTTAACTGTCACTGGGGGGATGAGTTTTTTTGCCTCAGGATGAAAAAAACCTAAGGGTAAATCTAAAGCTTCTAATCGTTTTCGTTCCTTTCGACACATTAAGGAACAGAAACCTAATCCTTCTCCCAAGGAATCTGTTTCCAATTGGAAACCTTCTTCAAATTGGAATAAATCCAAGCCGTTTAAGAAACCAAAGCCAGCCCCCAAGTCCGCATGAAGGTGCAGCCCTCTTTCCAGCTCAGCTGGTAGGAAGCAGATTAAGATTTTTCAAGGATGTTTGGACAAATTCTGTCCAAAATCAATGGATTCTGAGTATTGTCTCTCAGGGGTATCGAATAGGATTCAGAGTAAGACCTCCTGTGAGAAGATATTTTCTCTCACGCATCCCAGCAAATCCAGTAAAGGCTCAGGCTTTCCTGAAGTGTGTTTAAGACTGGGAGCTTTCAGGGGTAATCATGCCAGTTCTGTTTCAGGAACAGGGTCTGGAGTTTGGCTATCTGCTATATGTGGATGGGTGTCTTTTGGTAAGTATGTTTTTCATTACTTAAGACACTCTCAGCTATGGATTGGCACTTTACATATTTATATAAAGCTCTAAATATATGTATTGTACTTATATTTGCCATGAGTCAGGTTTAAGTATATTTCCTTTTGCAGACTGTCAGTTTCATATCTGGGAATTGCATTTTTTTTAAAACAATTCTTACCTGGGGTATAGTCTTTTTTCAATTGACTGTTCTTTTTAATTTGCGGGCAAAATTAGGCTCGCAAGGGAGCAAAATGCCAAAGTATATTGCATCATTTTTGGCGCAAGATTTTTTTGGCACAAAGTTACGTTCGATGAAGCAAATTCATCATTTCCTGCGTCTTAGTCGACGCAGAGTCCTTTCACAAGGTTACGTCTTTGATGACGTGATTGTGTCATTTCCGGATGTTGTTAGCGCCAAAAGAATTTCTGTTTGTGTTGTGCTTCATACTTGGTGCCAAATATTTTCTTTATTTAAAACCCCATTTCTATATGCCTCTGGTGTTTGCATTTTTTCCCATTCCTGAAACTGCCATATAAGGAAATTGATCATTTTGCTTTATATGTTGTTTTTTCTCTTACATTTGCAAGATGTCTCAATCTGATCCTGTCTCAGAAATCACTGTTGGAACCCTGCTGCCTGATAACAGTTCTACCAAAGCTAAGTGCATTTGTTGTAAACATGTTTAGATTATTTCTCCAGCTGTGGTTTGTAATAGTTGTCATGATAAGCTTTTACATGCAGAGAATGTGTCCATCAGTAATAGTGCATTGCCTGTTGTTGTTCCTTCAACATCTAATGTACAAGATAAACCTTTGAATTTAAAAGATTTTATTGCTGATTCTATTCAGAAGGCTTTGTCTGCCATCCCGCCTTCTAATAAATGTAAAAAGGTCTTTTAAAACATCTCATAAAGTTGATGAAATTTCAAATGACCGACAACATACTGAATTATCTTCCTCTGATGGGGATCTATCTGATTCAGAAGATCCTTCCTCAGATATTGACACTGACAAATCTACTTATTTATTTAAAATGGAGTATATTCGTTCTTTATTAAAGGAAGTGTTGATTACATTGGATATTGAGGAATACTAGTAAACATTTAAATTCTGTTTATAAACCTCCTGTGGTTACTCCAGAGGTTTTTCCAGTTCCTGATGCTATTTCTTATATGATTTCTAAGGAATGGAATAGGCCTGGTACTTCTTTTATTCCTTCTTCAAGGTTTAAAAAATTGTATCCTTTGCCAGCAGTTACATTGGAGTTTTAGGAAAAGATCTCCAAAGTTGATGGGGCTATTTCTACTCTTGCTAAACGTACTACTATTCCTATGGAAGATAGTACTTCTTTTAAAGATCCTTTAGATAGGAATCTTGAACCTTATCTAAGGAAAGCCTATTTATATTCTGGTCATCTTCTCAGGCCTGCAATTTCTTTGGCTGATGTTGCAGCTGCATCAACTTTTTGGTTGGAAAATTTAGCACAACAAGAAATGGATTCTGATTTGTCTAGCATTGTTCGCTTGCTTCAACATGCTAATCATTTTATTTGTGATGCCATTTTTTATATCATCAAAATTGATGTTAAATCTATGTCTTTAGCTATTTTAGCTAGAAGAGCTTTGTGGCTTAAATCTTGGAATGCTGACATGACTTCTAAGTCTAGATTGCTATCTCTTTCTTTCCAAGGTAATACGTTATTTGGTTCTCAGTTGGATTCGATTATTTTAACTGTCACTGGGGAAGGGAGTTTTTTTGCCTCAGGATAAAAAAACCTAAGGGTAAATCTAAAGCTTCTAATCGTTTTTGTTCCTTTCGACAAATAAAGGAACAGAAACCTAATCCTTCTCCCAAGGAATCTGTTTCCAATTGGAAACCTTCTTCAAATTGGAATAAATCCAAGCCGTTTAAGAAACCAAAGCCAGCCCCCAAAGTCTGCATGAAGGTGCAGCCCTCATTCCAGCTCAGCTCTTAGGAAGCAGATTAAGATTTTTCAAGGATGTTTGGACAAATTCTGTCCAAAATCAATGGATTCTGAGTATTGTCTCTCAGGGGTATCGAATAGGATTCAGAGTAAGACCTCCTGTGAGAAGATATTTTCTCTCACGCATCCCAGCAAATCCAGTAAAGGCTCAGGCTTTCCTGAAGTGTGTTTCAGACCTGGAGCTTTCAGGGGTAATCATGCCAGTTCCGTTTCAGGAACAGGGTCTGGGGTTTTATTCAAATCTATTCATTGTCCCAAAGAAAGAAAATTCATTCAGACCAGTTCTGGATCTGAAAATTTTTAATCGTTATGTAAGAGTACCAACTTTCAAATTGGTGACTATAAGGAATATTCTGCCTTTTGTTCAGCAAGGGCATTATATGTCCACAATAGACTTTCATGATGCATATCTTCATATTCCGAATTATCCAGATCATTTTCAGTTTCTGAGATTCTCTTTTCTAGACAAGCATTACCAATTTGTTGCTCTTCCTTTTGGCCTAGCGACAGCTCCAAGAATCTTTTCAAAGGTTCTCGGTTCCCTACTCTCTGTAATCAGAGAACGGGATATTGCGTTGTTTCCTTATTTGGATGATATCTTGGTACTAGCTCAGTCTTTACATTCTGCAAAATCTCACATGAATCAACTAGTGTTGTTTCTTCAAAGACATGGTTGGAGGATCAATATACCAAAAAGTTCCTTGATTCCTCAGACAAGGGTAACCTTTTTAGGTTTCCAGATAGATTCAGTGTCCATGACTCTGTCTCTAACAGACAAGAGATGATTAAAATTGGTTTCAGCTTGTCGGAACCTTCAGTCTCAATCATTCCCTTCAGTAGCTATGTGCATGGAAGTTTTAGGTCTCATGACTGTAGCATCAGACGCGATCCCTTTTGCTCATTTTCATATGAGACCTCTCCAGCTTTGTATGCTAAATCAATGGTGCAGGGATTATACAAGGATATCACAATTAATATCCTTAAATCCCAATGTTCGACTATCTCTGTCTTGGTGGTTAGATCACCATCATATAGTTCTAGGGGCCTCTTTTATTCGTCCAACCTGGACTGTGATCACAACAGATGTGAGTCTTTTAGGTTGGGGAGCTGTTTGTGGATCTCTGACAGCACAAGGGGTTTGGAAATTTCAAGAGGCGAGATTACCAATCAATATTTTGGAACTCCATGCAATTTTCAAGCTCTTCAGATTTGGCCTCTATTGAACAGAGACCCATTCATTTGTTTTCTGACAGACAATATCACAACTATGGCATATGTCAATCATCAGGGTGGGACTCACAGTCCCCTAGATATGAAAGAAGTATCCTGAATACTTTCTTGGATGGAATCCAGCTCTTGTCTAATTTCTGCGGTACATATCCCAGGTGTAAACAATTGGGAAAGCGGATTATCATAGCCGTCAGACTTTACATCCGGGGGAGTAGTCCCTCCATCCAGATGTGTTTTCTCAAATTGTTCAGATGTGGGTTCTTCCAGAAATAGATCTGATGGCTTCTCATCTAAACAAGAAACTTCCCAGGTACCTGTCCAGGTCCAGGGATCTTCAGGCAGAAGCAGTGGATGCGTTGACACTTCCTTGGTGTTACCAACATGCTTATATTTTCCCGCCTCTAGTTCTTCTTCCAAGAGTGATCTCCAAAATCATCATGGAACAATCGTTTATGTTGCTGGTAGCTCCAGCATGGCCTCACAGGTTTTGGTATTCAGATCTTGTTCGGATGTCCAGTTGCCAACCTTGGCCATTTCCATTAAGGCCGGACCTTCTGTCTCAAGGTCCGTTTTTCCATCAGGATCTCAAATCATTAAATTTGAAGGTATGGAAATTGAAAGCCTAGTGCTTAGTCATAGAGGTTTCTCTGACTCAGTGATTAATACTATGTTACAGGCTCATAAATCTGTTTCTAGAAAGATTTATTATCGAGTTTGGAACACTTATATTTCATGGTGTTCTGCTCATAAATTCTCCTGGCATTCTTTTAGAATTCCTAGAATTTTACAGTTTATTCAGGATGGTTTGGATAAGGGTTTGTCTGCAAGTTCCTTGAAGGGACAAATCTCTGCTCTTTCTGTCTTATTTCACAGAAAAATTGCTAAGCTTCCTGATATTCACTGTTTTGTACAGGCTTTGGTCCATATCAAGCCTGTTATTAAAACAATCTCTCCTCCTTGGAGTCTTAATTTGGTTTTGAAGGCCTTACAGGCTCCTCCATTTAAGCCTATGCATTCTTTGGACATTAAACTACTTTCTTGGAAAGTGTTGTTCCTTTTGGCCATCTCTTCTGCTAGAAGAGTTTCTGAATTATCTGCTCTTTCTTGTGAGTCTCCTTTTCTGATTTTCCATCAGGATAAGGCAGTTTTTTGCGGACTTCATTCAATTTCTTACCTAAGGTTGTGAATTGTAACAACATTAATAGCGAAATTGTTGTCCCTTCCTTATGTCCTAATTCTAAGAATTCATTGGAGAAATCCTTACATTCTTTGGATGTTGTAAGAGCTTTGAAATATTATGTTGAAGCTACTAAAGATTTCAGGAAGACTTCTAGTCTATTTGTTATCTTTTCTGGTTCTAGGAAAGGTCAGAAGGCTTCTGCCGTTTCCTTGGCATCGTGGCTAAAGTTTTTGACTCATCAAGCTTATTTGGAGTCGGGTCAAACCCCGCCTCAGAGAATTACAGCTCATTCTACTAGATCAGTCCCCACTTCATGGGCTTTTAAGAATGAAGCTTCAGTTGATCAGATTTGCAAAGCAGCAACTTGGTCTTCTTTGAATACATTTACTAAATTCTACCATTTTGATGTATTCACTTCTTCGGAAGCAGTTTTTGGTAGAAAAGTTCTTGAGGCCGCTGTTTCAGTTTGATTCTTCTGCTTATAATTTAAGTTTTTCCTTTCATTCATGAGAATAAAACTTATATTTTGGGTTGTGGATTAATTTTTTTCAGCGAATTTTTTTATTTTTATCCCTCCCTCTCTAGTGACTCTTGCGTGGAGTTCCACATCTTGGGTATTGCTATCCCATACGTCACTAGCTCATGGACTCTTGCCAATTACATGAAAGAAAACATAATTTATGTAAGAACTTACCTGATAAATTCATTTATTTCCTATTGGCAAGAGTCCATGAGACCCACCCTTTTTATGGTGGTTATGATTTTTTTTGTATAAAGCACAATTATTTCGAAATTCCTTTGTTGATGCTTTTTACTCCTTTCTTTATCACCCCACTACTTGGCTATTCATTAAACTGAATTGTGGGTGTGGTGAGGTGTGTATTTATAGGCATTTTGAGGTTTGGGAAACTTTGCCCCCTCCTGGTAGGATTGTATATCCCATACGTCACTAGCTCATGGACTCTTGCCAATATGAAAGAAATGAATTTATCAAGTAAGTTCTTGCATAAATTATGTTTTATTTTAAAAATAAATAAAAAAAACTTTTGTTTTTGGGGCAAAATGGGTACTGGCAGACAGCTGCCAGTACCCAAGATGGCAGCAAATAGACAACGGGGGAGGGTTAGAGAGCTGTTTGGGGCTTAGGGGGGGTCCATCAGAGCTACATAATTATAAAAAAAATAAATAAGAATAATAATAATCAAAAAAATAAAAAAAGAGCATTTTATTTCAGTACTGGCAGACTTTCTGCCAGTACTCAACATGGCGGGGAAAATTGTGGGGTGGGGGAGGGAAGAGAGCTGTTTGGGATGGATCAGGGGGTGGGATGTGTCTGGGAGGCTGATCTCTACACTAAAGCTAAAATTAACCCTGCAAACTCCATACAAGCTACCTAATTAACCTCTTCACTGCTGGGCATAATACAAGTGTGGTGCGCAGCTGCATTTAGCGGCCTTCTAATTGCCAAAAAGCAACGCCAAAGCCATATATGTCTGCTATTTCTGAACAAAGGGGATCCCAGAGAAGCATTTACAACCATTTGTGCCATAATTGCACAAGCTGTTTGTAAATAATTTCAGTGAGAACCCTAAGGATTGTGAAAAAGTTAACAATTTTTTTTATTTGATCACATTTGGCGGTGAAATGGTGGCATGAAATATACCAAAAGGGGCCTAGATCAATAGTTTGGGTTGTCTACTACACTACACTAAAGCTAAAATTAACCCTACAAGCTCCCTAATTAACCCCTTCTCTGCTGGACATAATACACGTGTGGTGCGAAGCGGCATTTAGCGGCTTTCTAATTACCAAAAAGTAATGCCAAAGCCATATATGTCTGCTATTTCTGAACAAAGGGGATCCAAGAGAAGCATTTACAACCATTTGTGCCATAATTGCACAAGCTGTTTGTAAATAATTTCAGTGAGAAACCTAAAGTTTGTGAAAAAGTTTGTGAAAAAGTGAACAATTTTTTTTATTTGATCGCATTTGGCGGTGAAATGGTGGCATGAAATATACCTAAATGGGCCTAGATCAATACTTTGGGATGTCTTCTAAAAAAAATATATATATACATGTCAAGGGATATTCAGGGATTCTTGAAAGATATCAGTGTCCCAATGTAACAAGCGCTAATTTTGAAAAAAAAAAAAATGGTTTGGAAATTCCAAAGTGCTACTTGTATTTATTGCCCTATAACTTGCAAAAAAAGCAAATAGCATGTAAACATTGGGTATTTCTAAACTCGGGACAAAATTTAGAAACTATTTAGCATAGGAGTTTGTAGATGTGTAACAGATTTTGGGAGTCAAAGTTAGAAAAAGTTTGTTTTTTCCATGTTTTTCATCATATTTTATATATTATTTTATAGTAAATTATAAGATATGATGAAAATAATGGTATCTTTAGAAAGTCCATTTAATGGCGAGAAAAACTGTATATAATATGTGTGGGTACAGTAAATGAGTAAGAGGAAAATTACAGCTAAACACAAACACAGCAGAAATGCAAAAATAGCCTTGGTCCCTGACGGTCAACAAATGGAAAAGTGCTCTGGTCACGAAGGGGTTAAGTATCGGTTTAATGGGCTCAACAACTGTTAAGTTGTGTCCAGAGGAATGATAGCCATATTATTAATAGGCGAACTAGCACTGCTTGATGGTCTAGTTTATGGGATGTTGATGTTTTTTATCACAATAAAGTTTTAAGTACACTGTTATTTATATGGTATTTATACGGTTGTTTAAAGTTTTTATATATATATATATATATTTAATAAAGGAGCTGTGGCCAATTTATACCAAAAGAAGAAGTCTGGTGTCTTTATTATATGGGGGGGGGGGTAATGGTGGTAAAAAGGGGATTATAGAAGGTGGAAAGGGGGGCTGGATCTTGACGACTCAGATGGTCAATACACGTGAATGCATTTTACTTTTAAATAGGGGGATTTTTGCAATTCTTCTAGTAAAAGTTATGACTGTTTTAGTGACACGGAACATATGTACATAGGTCTAGTAAGTGCATCTTCGTGTACACTACATGCCTGCTCAGAAAATGATTGGGCGCATATATTCATCAGTAATGTTGAAACCTTCATAAGTTTTATGAGAAGCTAATGCATGTGTAAAATGCTTCTACACAAAAATAAAAATGCATCAAATGAAAATTAAAGCCAATTTAACATCCCATTGGTTCAGATAGTGAATATTATCCTGGCAGGGTGTGCAGAGAGAAACATAACTAGTGCTGTCCAGCAGCACTATGCATTTGCTATCTAGAAACGCAATACATGCTTCTCCCTGTGCTGCACACCCTGCAACATGTGTAACTCATAACTGTTCAGGTTAACAACATGGCTGAGGTGGAAACACTTCTGTTATTAAATTTACTCTGACCTCTTGGTGTCCTTTGTTGAAAAACTGAGGGAGGTTTGAAAGTAGCAATATACTACTGAGAGCAAGCTGATGATTGGCGACTACATATATGCTTCTTGTCATTCACTCACCCAATGTGTTCAGCTAGCTCCCAATATTGCTTTGTTGCTCAGGAGATGACTTTAATTATGTGTTTAACCACTTTACAGACATTAAACACACACAGCTAGATTACAAGTTTTGTGTTATGGCTGGCACGCTAATTACTTGTACGTTATTTTCACCGCTCACCTTTCATAGCGCTGCTATTACAGGTTTGCAAAAAACCAGCTTGTGCGGGCGATATAGATGCGCTGAGCTCCATGCTTCACCCAAATACAAGCAGTGTTTTGACGTGCTCGTGCACGATTTCCCCATAGACATCAATGGGGAGAGCCGGCTAAAAAAAAGCCTAACACCTTCTATAGCGGAATGAAAAGCTCCGTAACGCAGCCCCATTGATGTCTATGGGGGGAACAAATGTATGTTTAAACCTTACACCTTAACATAAACCCCACCGCCACCTACATTACACTTATCAACCCCTAATCTGCCGCCCCCAATGTCGCCGCCACCTACATACATTAACCCCTAATCTGCCGCCCCCAACTTTGCCGCCACCTACCTACAGTTATTAACCCCTAATCTGCCGCCCCCAATGTTGCCGCAGCCACTATAGTAAAGTTATTAACCTCTAAACCTCTGGCTTCCCACATCACTAACACTAAATAAATATTTTAACCCCTAACGTAACCCTAAGTCTAACCCTAACATAACCCTAACACCCGCTAACTTTAACATAATTAAAATAATTCTAAATAAAAAAATCCTATTTAAAAATAAATTCTTACTTACCTGTAAAATAAACCCTAAGCTAGCTACAATATAACTATAACTAATAGTTACATTGTAGTTAGTTTAGGTGTTATTATTATTTCACAGGTAAGTTTGTATTTATTTTAACTAGGTAGACTAGTTAGTAAATAGTTATTAACTATTTATTAACTACCTAGTTAAAATAAATACAAACTTACCTGTAAAATAAAACCTAACCTGACTTACACTAACACCTAACATTACAATAAAATTAAATAGATTAAATTAATAAAAAACAATTATCTAAATTACAAAAAATCCACTAAATTACACAAAATGAAAAAAGAAATTATCAAAAATAAAAACTAATTACTCCTAATCTAATAGTCCTATCAAAATAAAAAAGCCCCCCCCCCCCCAAAATAAAAAAACCCTTAGCCTACACTAAACAGCCAATAGCCCTTAAAAGGGCCTTTTGCGGGGGAATTGCCTCAAAGAAATCAGCTCTTTTCCTGTAAAAAAAAGATACAAACACCCCAACAGTAAAACCCACCACCCACACAACCAAACCCCCCAAATAAAAACCTATCTAAATAAACCTAAGCTCCCCATTGCCCTGAAAAGGGCATTTGGATGGGCATTGCCCTTAAAAGGGCATTTAGCTCTTTTACTGCCCAAACCCTAATCTAAAAATAAAACCCACCCAATAAACCCTTAAAAAAAACTAACACTAACCCCCGACGATCCACTTACAGTTTTCGAAGACCGGACATCCATCCTCATCCAGGCGGCAGAAGTCTTCATCCATCGGGCAGAAGTCCTCCTCGAAGCCGGCAGAAGTTTTCATCCAAGCGGGCAGAAGTCTTCATCCAGACGGCATCTTCTATCTTCATCTATCCGGCATCTTCTATCTTCATCCATCCAGCGCAGAGCAGGTCCATCTTCAAGACATCTAGCGCGGAGCATCCTCTTCTTCCGATGGTCAACGAAGAATGAAGTTTCCTTTTAAGGTACGTCATCCAAGATGGTGTCCCTTACATTCCGTTTGGCTCAAAGAATTCTATCAGCCAATAGGAATTAAAGGTTAAAAAATCATATTGGCTGTTGCAATCAGCCAATAGGATTAAGCTTTAATCCTATTGGCTGATCCAATGTGTGGGTGGTGGGTTTTACTGTTGGGGGTGTTTGTATTTTTTTTTACAGGTAAAAGAGCTGATTTATTTGGGGCAATGCCCCGCAAAAGGCCCTTTTAAGGGCCATTGGCAGTTTAGTGTAGGCTAGGGGTTTTTTTTTATTTTGGGGGGGCTTTTTTATTTTGATAGGGCTATTAGATTAGGAGTAATTCATTTTTATTTTTGATAATTTCTTTTTTATTTTATGTAATTTAGTGGGTTTTTTTTTGTAATTTAGATAATTGTATTTTATTAATTTAATCTATTTAATTTTATTGTAATGTTAGGTGTTAGTGTAACTCAGGTTAGGTTTTATTTTACAGGTAAGTTTGTATTTATTTTAACTAGGTAGCTAGTAAATAGTTAATAACTATTTACTAACTAGTCTACCTAGTTAAAATAAATACAAACTTACCTGTGAAATAAAAATAACACCTAAGCTAGCTACAATGTAACTATCCTATAATATAAAAGGCCAAGTGTGTTTGTCCGAAGCTGTCATGCGCAGTAGAGACAGTGCAAGGACAAACACACCTGGCCTTAGAGTCTACCTGTGTCCTGATCTGCTGTCTGCGGTGTGACAACGGTGGACGTGGCCGGGCGTGGTTGCGAGCGTGCGAGAGAGACACTTTAAAAGAGAGGGTTGAGAGAGAGAAAGAGAGGGGGAGAGAGCAAAAGAGATGGGAAAGAGCAAAAGGGAAGGGATAGAGTGCAAAAGAGAGGGGAAAGAGAGCAAAAGAGAGGGGAGAGAGAGCAAAATAGAGGGGGGAGAGAGAGCAAAAGAGAGGGGAGAGAAAGAGCAAAAGAGAGGGAGAGAGAGAAAAAAAGAGGGGGAAAGAGAGAGCGCAAAAGAGAGGGGGAGAAAGAAAAAGAGAGGGGGGAGAGAGAGAGCAAAAGTGAGGGGAGAGAGAGCAAGCAAAAGAGAGGGGGAGAGAGAGCAAAAGAGAGGGGGGAGAGAGGAGGGAGAAAGAGAGGGAGAGTGAGGGGGGGAGAGAGAGCAAAAGAGAGGTGGGAGAGAGAGCAAAAGAGAGGGGGGGAGAGAGAGAGGGCGAGAGAGAGAGAGGGAGAGAGAGAGAGCAAAAGAGAGGGGGGAGAGAGAGAGAGCAAAAGAGAGGATGGGAGAGAGAGAGCAAAAGAGAGGGGAGAGAGAGAGCAAAAGAGCGGGGGGAGAGAGAGCGCAAAAGAGAGGGGGAAATAGAGCGCAAAAGAGAGGGGGAAGAGAGCACAAAAGATAGGAGGGAGAGAGAGAGCACAAAAGAGAGGGGAGAGAGCACAAAAGAGAGGGGGAGAGAGCGCCAAAGAGAGGGGGAGAGAGAGAGTGCAAAAGAGAGGGGGGAGAGAGAAAGCAAAAAGAGGGGGGGGAGAGAGCAAGGGGTGGGACCGCTGTAATGCAAAAAATGGCCTTAAAAATTAGTTTAAGACTAGTTAGTTATATTGTAGCTAGCTTAGGGTTTATTTTATAGGTAAGTATTTTGTTTTAAATAGGACTTATTTATGTAATAATTGTAAGTTTTATTTAGATTTATTTTAATTATATTTAAGTTAGAGGGTGTTAGGTTTAGGGTTACGTTAGGGTTAGGTTTAGGGGTTAATAGGGTTATTATAGCGGCGGTGTGGGCAGACGGCAGATTAGGGATTAATAATATTTAAATAGTGTTTGCGATGCGTGAGGGCCTCGGTTTAGGGGTTAATAGGTAGTTTATGGGTGTTAGTGTACTTTTTAACACTTTAGTTATGAGTTTTATTCTTCAGCTTTGTAGCGTAAAACTCATAACTACTGACTTTAGATGGCAGTACAGATCTTGTCATTTTAGGCTGTACCGCTCACTTTTTGGCCTCACAGCAAAACTCATAATATCGGCGCTATGAAAGTCCCATTGAAAAAGGACTTTTCTTAAAGTGCGGTACTAACGTTGCGTGACGGCTAAAAAAGTGTGCGGTACAGCTATTCTGACAAGACTTGTAATAGCAGCGGTAGAGAAAAAGCATTGTTATGGGCCATAACGATGCTTTTTGAGACATAACGCAAAACTCGTAATCTAGCTGACAGTTATTTACAAGCAATAGTGCAGTTATAAAATGGTCTAGCATGGGGGCGGAGCTAACTGCCATAAAAAACAGTTGCACGGATCCAGAGCTCCTGTTCTAAAAGTACTAAATCTACTTTATACAAAGAAATCCACCAAATCTGGAGAAAATCATAGAAGCAAAACTGATTCCTACTACCTTCCTGACAGATCCCCAACATCAGGCATCATTTAAGATCTTACTCCATATTATAGGAGTGGGGGAAGGCAAACCCGAGAGAGAAATACCCAGCCGTAATACAGACTTTGTTTTGTGGAGGCTAATTGCATAGCCCTTCTAGGGGCTGCGACACTCCGGAGGGTCGGGGCTCCGCTCCGGAGCCTGAGCGGCATCACTGGAACTGAATTCGGGCAGGACAGCAGGCAGCGGCGGGTGATAAAATATCCCTGATAGCACGCTAACAAAGACAAGCCACGACAAGCAGGGGCAGCACAAGTGAGTAGCAACAATATTATACATACACAAGACAGACCTCTCAAGGGCAGCCGACACTCCATCTCACTCAAACCTAGTAACACACAGAGACTGGCCATCGTTGATGCGGATACGGGGAAGAACCGCCATTGTCTGCTCAAATAACAAATTCCCCTCCAGTTTAATGCTAGCCCAGAGATCTGAGACAGTCTGAATATTACTGGTGCTTCATTTGAACAGCAAGTTACAAGTGGACAGCTTTATAGTGTAATTACAATAACCAAAAGGGCTAACGGAGAAAGGAATTTTTGGCGGGAAAAATCACCATTTTAAGCCCCACTCCACATAAGAAGCTGCGTTACTACCATAGCACAATTATAACAGTCTGGTACCGCATCAGCTTAAAGCCTTGGCCCTATACTGCGACACATCTCACCAGTAGCTAACACCCTTTCTCTGCTATACAGTACAATAAAGATTTGGGAGAATATTCGCACTGAATAACCTATTTTACAGCTATAGACAGGGCCATTGGAAAAAATTTCTGCTCTGCTACTGTTGACAGACCCTCCCCCAAAAGTATTATCACAAAGACAAAGAGTGCTAATACGCTATAATATGCTGTGAATCTATTGCCTTACTTTCTTGGACTCAGAGGATATCCACACGCATTCCCCCCCCCTTCCCGCTGCCCACAGTGACAGTGGGTCACTTCCCTGCCCATGATCGTCCTGTGAGGACACCTTCCCCGGGGAGTGGCATGTGGGGGCTGTCCCTCTATCTCAGGACATTGCAGCAGACGTGGTTGGCCAGTATCATTGTAACCTTGAGCTCTGTGGTCCACAATGCATAGGAGCAACAATCCACCCTGCCTGGGACTTAAGTGCACAGAAATAGAATGGTAACGGGCTAAGATAAAAAATGTTCTAAGGCTGGGGCCCACGGGGTAAACCAGAGTAATCCTACAGCAACCTGAGGAGGTTACCTAATCCACACCATCTCACTTCATCCACACCTAAAGTGCCCACCACCCACCAAGCTGCCTCAGTACAAGCTTAATTTTGGCGGGAAAATGGCACAAACCCAGAGGAGAGAATCCAAGGGCCTTCCAGGTCTGAAAAAAATAATGAGAGAACACTTTCAGCAACCCCGAAGATATTTGGAACAACAACATGATGGACCAGATAAAAACCATGCTGGCATCCCATCACGAATCCATCTGCAAAAGATTTGACAAGTCTTGTTCAGAACTAAAGAGAGAGATCTCCACGATTGGGGAACGCACCGACACCCTGGAGCGCAAGCAGGAAGATCTTATGGTTGACCATGCCAACCTAATCTCATACTCGGAAAATCTGGCAGGGCAAATCACACCTTTGGAATCAAAGTTGGCGGACTTAGAAGACCGCTCCAGGTGCAACAATGTTCGCCTGAGGGGCATACCTAAGAGCGTTCCCCCAAGGACTTGCAAACCTATCTACAGGAAGTATTTACAGCTGCTCTTGGACCTCTACAAGACCCCGAATCCCTCATAGATATGGCCCACAGAGCGATTAGGCCGAGAGCCATATCTGACGACAAACCCAGGGACGTAGTTATGAGACTGCATTACTACACCTTTAGGGAGAAATTCCTGAGAGCAGTTAATTCTGGGTCTCTAAAATCCTCGAGATTCGACAGTCTGCAGATCTTCCCGGACTTTTCCCCCACACGCTACAGCAGCGAAAGACCTACCAAGATTTTACGAGAATTCTCAGAAATAAGGAAATCAAGTACAGGTGGGGTTTCCCAATCAGACTTTTCGTCACCAAAGACGACAACCAACATATCATAACTTCACCGGAGCAAGCCAGAAACCTTCTCTCCAAATGGGGCCTCCTTCCAGACAAACCACCCCCTACAGCTTCCAAAAAACCCCCTGGGGACTTGAGGGCAGAGGCCCCACCATGGACACAACTCCCCCCCAGGGGGGGAAATAGAAACCCCCTCACAAGCCTCCTCTTCCAAAACCCCATCTCCTACTTGTGAAGATGAATGAAGTCAGAGGCCCTCCTCTTTTGTACTCTTAACTTTGAGACGTCACAGAACTGGTGCATTTCTTGTTGAAGGCGCAAGACAGTGACTCTGGGTCTTCCTGATTTGGGAGGTCTCGCTTGCAGTCACCTGTATCCTTTATTGATTGTTTGTTTACAGACTTTTGAGTAATAACAGTGGACATTCTCACCCTGTTTGGGAGAACTGAGGCACAAGACCTATCACCTGTTCTGTTGTTCTTTCTCTCTTGTTTTTCTCCTTTTCTCTCCCCTAGGTACACAGCCCTGGAGCAGTGCAGGAACTATTAGACTTGAAGGAGAATGAGATGGTCCGGGCCTTGCCCTCACTAGAGTAAGAGGAGGGGATTGCTGCCCTCAGCTTCCCCCTGAACACAATGTTGGAAATGATTAAATTATACTGTCTAAGTTGTTAAATAACAAGGGGAGGTCAATGTGGGGTGGTTGAGGGGGAAGACACCATAGCTCTTTATACATCCTCCTACTTTTCCGAATCCCTTAGAGAGTTCCCTACCTTTAATGGTAGAATGCCCAGCCTGCCCCTCCTTCCGCTCTACAGAACTTTACCAAAAGTTATGCTCCAGGGATATGGCCCCCACCCTGTTTGGCAATACCTCCCCCCACTAGCTGTTAATGGAAGGGTGGGCGGGGGTGGAGAATAATTAATTAAATTATCTTAATGTTATGGTTTGACTTGTTTAGTCCATGCCACCCCAGGTCTATCCATTTGTTCTATTTTGTTGTTTTTTTTGTTGTTGTTATTATTATTATGCTGTTGAATGGTCTTCATGTCTTGCACTAGCAGGAAATATTATTTTTTCAGAGACAGTCAATGTTGCTGTACTAAATGTCCATTAGGAATGTCCATCCCAAAGCCTGAATTCACCCCGCTGGGCCCTTATGGCCATATGCCTTAGAAATTAGCCCTACCTAATATACTCTCTGTGCCCCTGGCACTCCCCCCCCCACTCTTTGATCTGCTTTCTCCTTCACTTCTTTAGGGAAGTACAACGCAGATATTGGCTGTGTGTTTTTACCACAGACCTTAGTTACTAACACACACAAGAAGTAATTTACTATTTAAAGGAGCCTACGTCACTTTACCTGTGGCAGTCTGTGTCGCTGTAGTTAGAGAACATCGCCTAGCTCCCCTCACCTTTTCCCCCCCTACCTCTCCCGAGTAAGCCCCGTCCCTACCGTTTTGTTTTTTTCCTTGTTTCAGCATGGCTCTCAAATTTGCCACCTTGAACACCCAGGGATTGAACTCCCCTATGAAGAGGAGCCTGCTCCTTAGATACCTCCTGAAAACCAATGTAAAAGTTTCCTTCCTTCAGGAAAGCCACTGGCCTCAGGGCTCCTCTTTCATGCAGAACTCTAAACGTTTTCCACTCTGCCTGTTGGCCTCCCACCCAACAGAAAAGAGAGGTGTCACCATTGTTGTCCACAAGTCAGTTGCGTGCGTGATACAGCATGTGGAGAGGGACCCCGACGGCAGGTACCTACTGGTAGTCTGTACTTTGGACGGAGTCTAATTCACCCTAGCCTCATTACAGTATATGCTCCAAATGTAGGCCAACTCGCCTTCCTGAAATCGATTCTTCCTCTGATAGACCAACTTACCAGAGGTACTCTTTTGATAGGGGGAGATCTGAACATAGTATGGGATCCAATCTTAGATAGGAGAACCTCCAAACGCAAACCCCTAGACTCCACAGCCAAGCGGTTTTCAAACCAGTTTAGATCCTTAATGTACCATTTTAGCCTGTACGATGTGTGGAGATGCATGTCTCCTTCTGAGAGAGATTTCACCTTCAACTCTAACCCCCACCTCTGCTACTCAAGAATTGATTATCTGTTGTGCCACTCCCCCCTCCTGGACAGACTCTCCCACCCGTCTATTCAGGTTTGCCCATGGTCAGATCATGACATGGTCTCTATTGTTCTCGCTAACACTCATCCTCAGGGGCCTTACCCCGCTACTTGGAGACTGCACCCCTCTTTAATTTCCGGACCAGCTGGAGCAGATGTCTCCAAGGTCATCTCAGATTTTCTTGTCATCAACGATAATGCAATGAGTGATGACCCCATATTATGGGCAACCCTGAAGGCCTTTATGAGGGGGCATTTCATAAAACAGGCCTCAACAAACCGCAAACTTATGGGAAAACCCCTTGCTCAATTATATTTGGAGCTACGCTCCTTAGAAAAACACAACAAAGATGACCCCATGAGGCAGATGGCCATACAGATAGCAGCCATCAGATCTAAAATAAACATAATCAAGAACAAAAGGGTAAATCAAATCTTTTAGCCCTTAAACAACTGTACTACTATAAGGGTAAAAGAGCCGATCGGCTCTTAGCACATAAGCTCCGTATCCGCACACAGCAACATCGTATCCAGTCCCTTAAGACCCAAAGAGGGCATGTATATGCCCCAACGGACATAGCAGATGCATTCGCTCACTATTACACCATATTATACAACTTAGATTCCTCCCCCGAGATCTCTAAGGCCCCAAAACCGCAGATCGAGCAATTCCTGTCCTCCCTTCCTGTCCTATCGGAAGAGGCTGCCCGGGACCTTTCTGGTCCACCGACCGCCGAAGAACTGAAACAAGCGATTACCTCGCTCCAGTTAAATAAAGCACCGGGACCGGACAGGTTCACCACTCTATTCTATAAAACTTACTCCTCGCAACTGATACCTATTCTCACTAGATTTTTTAACTCTGCCTTTGATTCAGGCGGATTACGCCCAGAATTTCTTGAGGCCTCAATCATTACAATGCCTAAAGAGGGGAAGGACTATTCTTTATGTGAAAACTATAGGCCGATTTCCCTAATAAATGTTGACATAAAGTTATATGCCAAAATATTGGCCACCAGATGAAATAGATTTCTCCCCGAACTAGTTGGCCCGGATAAAGTTGGATTTATTCCAGGCAGACAGGGCCCAGACAACACGAGACGTCTCATGGACATTTTTACTGATGCCGCAGATATGGGGATACCCCTTTGTGCCCTGTCAATGGACGCAGAAAAAGCATTTGACAGGGTGAGTTGGGATTACATGTTCTCAGCATTAGCGGCATTTGGCCTTCCTAAGCTTTCATTACAGCAGTGGGATCCCTGTATTCTTGCCCCATGGCAAGGGTGAGAACGGTACACGACAGGGTTGCCCGCTGTCCCCCCCCGCTGTTTGCCCTTGCCATTGAGCCACTAGCTGCAGCAATTATGCTCTCAACCCAAATTAGGGGTCTAGTCCTTCACGACACCCCCATAAATTAGCCCTATATGCGGATGATCTGACTCTCTTTATCACAGAGCCGGAGGAGTCCCTTCCCGCACTGTTTGACCTTCTAGACAGGTTTGGCAGTATCTCTTACTACAAACTGAACCTCAGTAAAACAGAAGCTTTCCCATTAAACCTATCTGAATCCGCGCTAAACTCCCTCACAAAGAGATATAAACTCCAATGGTCCCTATCAGGTCTCAAACACCGCGGGGTCTTCCTCTCTCATGATATTGATTTAGTGTTAACTAAGAACTTCCATACCCGTCTCACGCAACTCCAAAAAGACCTGTGTTCCAGAAGGTATGACAAAATATCCTTGTTCTGTAGAATCGCTGCGGTCAAGATGATGCAGCTTCCCAAGCTGACATACTTCTTCAGATGTCTGGCGATAAAGGTCCCACTTTCATTCCTTTTTTTATTTTTTTATTTTATTTATAACCAACAAAGGGTGCAAGCATACACAATATATCATCAACACACCTTGCAGGGTGATTTAGAGGTAGAAAAAACAAGACAATAATAGAGGCAACATACATAAGCATGTATATGTGCAGATACAAAGTTCAATTGTATTGGGTTTAAAAGTTTTCAATGTATTAATGAGTATTCCAACAGATATACGCTTGTATCACAGCGTTGGAATTTTTGTTGTTGTTGTTGTTAAACTAACATCTTGGTAGGATAGTTTTAAAACTTTTTTGCGCTGCCTTGTTGCGGGTATGCCCTAACTCCTAAGATATTTTCCCCCAAAAATATCTGGTTGTGGTGTACAGGAGGGGTGTGGGTTTAAGGAGTGAGTGGCGCAATTCAATGCTTATACCCTTATGTTTTTGATTGAACAGAGATGATTACAGAATAGAATTTAGTAAAATGACCAGGTAATATGACAAAAGAAACTTTTTAGTTGCTATTTTATTTTATCAAAAAAATATATACATATACATTTAAAATACACATTAAAACCATATATATGTCTTTACTTCAAAAATGTGGGGTATACGAAAGGCCCTGTATATAGTGTGTAATTATGTTTAGTTGTTGGGTCTTTATGCAGTTTCAATGGTTGTACTATTTATTTCTAGGTTGATATATTTGGCTGATATATTCTGCTCCGTTGTGCGGGGAATCTAAGTGTAAACAGCTAATTTAAGAGTTTGTACCTAGTACATAGAATACCTAGTTCAATTTCCTAAGATAGTCTAGAAACACGAAAGATAATTATGTTAATGCTTGCATTGGGAACGTGTGCGTTTGTCTAGCAGAATTTTGTGTTGTGAGTGTGCTCTGAAGAGCTATGAAGAGCTTTTGGGAGTAAATCAGAGGATAAAATGACAAATATATTTCATACAATAAAGCGATGGAAATGCAAATTAAAATGAAAGGTAGATAATTAAGCCTAAAATAGATAAAAAATGCTATAATGATAATATTATGCAGGAATATAGTTGGAGGTTAAAAAATATACTCCTTATACTGGTCGGCCGACACTTTACAAAAAGGTATATTTAAAAGTATTTTTCCCAAACTTTGGGTTTTTTTGAAAAACCACCGGTGGATTTTTATGATTAAAATGTTCAGGACGATTTTTGTCTGTGTTCGTCAATATTTGCAACTTGTATTTATACTTTTTTAGGCTTAATTATCTACCTTTCATTTTAATTTGCATTTCCATCGCTTTATTGTATGAAATATATTTGTCATTTTATCCTCTGATTTACTCCCAAAAGCTCTGCATAGCTCTTCAGAGCACACTCACAACACAAAATTCTGCTAGACAAACGCACACGTTCCCAATGCAAGCATTAACATAATTATCTTTCGTGTTTCTAGACTATCTTAGGAAATTGAACTAGGTATTCTATGTACTAGGTACAAACTCTTAAATTAGCTGTTTACACTTAGATTCCCCGCACAACGGAGCAGAATATATCAGCCAAATATATCAACCTAGAAATAAATAGTACAACCATTGAAACTGCATAAAGACCCAACAACTAAACATAATTACACACTATATACAGGGCCTTTCGTATACCCCACATTTTTGAAGTAAAGACATATATATGGTTTTAATGTGTATTTTAAATGTATATGTATATATTTTTTTGATAAAATAAAATAGCAACTAAAAAGTTTCTTTTGTCATATTACCTGGTCATTTTACTAAATTCTATTCTGTAATCATCTCTGTTCAATCAAAAACATAAGGGTATAAGCATTGAATTGCGCCACTCACTCCTTAAACCCACACCCCTCCTGTTGTTAAACTAACAACCTAAATAACCTCAACCTAAAATAAAAATATAAAGTTATTAAACTAACGTAACTTGAATAAACTCAGCCTAAAATAAAATAAAAAATAAGATAAGAATTCAAGCAATAATTAACTCTATGAGGGCATTACAGCAAAGGAGTAGCTTAAATCAAATTTAGGTTCAACCCTTAAAGGGACATTAAACACTAAATACATGCTAGATAGAATGATGCATTCAAACAAAAGATTAGTCCATGAGTAACATGTAGATGTATTTTTTAAAGTTTCATTAGTTGTTTTAAAAGTGACAAAATAAGTGTAACGTTTTAGTGTCTATAAAACACTGGGAGCTGCCATGTTGTAACTTGTGTTACATTTTCTGCTGTGGCCAATTAGGGTCAGTTATAAATAGATCAGTAGAGTGTGCAGCCAATGGTTGTGCTGGATTTAACAGAGTTCTGTACTTCCATTTCTAACAGGAACTGAAAAGCTAACAATTTCAGAATGGAATTACAGGCAAAGAGGACAAAATAAATAATGAAAGTGTATTGCAGAGTTGTTTTATTATATTTATCATTTTATATTACCATCTCAAAGTGTTTAATGTCCCTTTAAGGAAAGAAGGCTAAATTAAGGCATTAATGTTCGGCAATATGTCAACCCAAGGATGTTCAACACACTGAAATCTTTAGTGATAAGGAGGGGGCATTGGCTAATATTGGTATGCTCACTACCAGAGACAACTATTAGAGTAAGCTGGTAGAACATCCAAGCAGAAACGCTCGGGGGAAACGCGTTGAGGATCAAGGACTAATAAGTTTACCAAACTTTGGACAACGAACTCTATCTTTGTTACCGACCAACCCGCTTTTACCCTTCATTTTGCTCTGACGTTACTTTGGAGCTCAAAATGAACCGCATATAGAGATTGCAGGACTCCAGGTGGTAGCAGTGTTTTGGAGGAAACACATGACAGTCTTTCAGCTGTAACAAAAGAGGCTATTCTACAGGCGTATTTTAACTTTAATCTTGTAAGTGCATATTGTAAGCGCTTATTTGTTGTTATTAAATTCTATCACTTGAATCGGAGGATGCACTTTTTCTTTTTTTCTTAGATTCCTGTATCATTTATCTGAAGCACAAGAGGCGACAGATCAAAAAAGCAGCACCCGACACAAGTTTACACATAATTGGAAATTTGCCTGCAGCATTTAACACTTCTTTGAGATCTGTTAACAAGGAAAAGAAAACGAACTCAAGTGAGCTGTGAAAAAACAACACAACAGTTGTATTCTTTGGACAGACCTATCTTTTTTCATCAGGTTGTATGTCTCCATACTAAATAACATTATATATAGTATAGAATTTTATTCATGTGCATACATATTGATGTATATATGAGCTCAATTTGATTTATACATGAGCCTAACTTCATTTATAATTTAACAAGCCTTTCAGTATATCTTTGAGCTTTATATAAGCAATCACTTTTTCTTACTATATTTAACTAATTGTACATTATTTGGGGATTCTGTGTGACTTACGTAGAGCGCCTATATATTCCTATTTTGTATTGTTTTATTATATACAATTTATCATTTTATATTACCATCTCAAAGTGTTTAATGTCCCTTTAAGGAAAGAAGGCTAAATTAAGGCATTAATGTTCGGCAATATGTCAACCCAAGGATGTTCAACACACCGAAATCTTTAGTGATAAGGAGGGGGCATTGGCTAATATTGGTATGCTCACTACCAGAGACAACTATTAGAGTAAGCTGGTAGAACATCCAAGCAGAATATAATATAATAATGAGGAGTTATAGCCAACAGTATAAGACATTCTAGTTAATTTAAGTAAAATATCTGGCAATGGCTTTTGTAAAGATTGCAATCCTATTCAACTGCAGTGAGAAACTACCTCAGCGATGAGACCATTCAATACTATTACAGTATAATAAGGCACATTGATCTTGAGGGTCCCACTATATAACAAAGTACCCTGATATATTGCCCATGTTATGTTAAAAAGAATAGATATAATTGCAATCAGACAAACTATATATCGCTGGCCAATTAAATGATGTATGTAATCGTGTCGCTCATGACAATGACCAACTTAAGTATACCCAAGGGGAAAAGAATTCAGTATACCTAGCAGCGAAATAAGAAGGGACTGTGGGTTTAAGCAATTTGCAATTTATATTCAAACCTCATCTTAGAGCTGTACTAAATGTGAAAAAGCTAAAAACAAAAATGCTAAGTTGCAGCAAGTCAAATTCAATAACATGTTATTATAATATTTAAAGTGTCCAGCTTTCCATAAAGAGTGTAAAGATTGAAAAGAGGTGTGTTTCTTGAAACAATTTGGGATTAAAATTTTTCAAGGTTCAGGTCCCACTTTGCAGTGCTATGTATGTACCTATATAGAAAATGAAAGCATTACTTTTTCCCTTCAAAACTGGATTCAACATGGCTATCACCCACTCAGCATGTCCAGGATATGATTAAACTATCTAAAAATGAATGAGCCAACATAAGCAACATACCAAGTCACATCCAAAGGGCACACAGTTAGTATTTGTATGTAAACTGTGCTAGAAATAACCAGAAGTTAAGATAATTCAGATACTAGTGTAGTGAATGATAGGGGATATATCTGAATATAATGGAGTGCAAGATATAGGTGACTCAAGTGAGATTTTAAGAAAATATAAACAGTAACCAAATTACATTTAAGCTGAGTCTGCTGCAAAATGCATGGTCTATAATTAGCATAAAGATTTAAATTAAGCCAACTAGTGTAACATAACAATGCAGGGCTACTTATCCCTGTTTTGATGACAGTCTGAGGTGAACGCTTCATGAGAGTTAATCAAGTTGACGCTTCTGTTAACTTTATTTGTGATATTTTCTGCCACTCTTCTCCCCTGCATTTGCACTACATTTACAATCTGTAAGACCGCTTTAGTGGCGTGTTGAACTCATGGGCTCCAGCCCTCAGAACTTGAAGGGTCAAATACCTAAGAAGTTTTTTACAAAGCTGGCAACCAGTTACACACAAGCAGTTCATGCCAATGAGCCATCAATCAGTCCGGCGCAGGTTTGGAAGCAGTGGGGTTAAGTCAATACCTGACGTTACACACAAGCGTCACCCTTGACAGTTAAAAAAACAATAAGTAATGATCCGTGCACCAAAGGAGTCTTACACACAAAGCCATGTTCTGTTTGCCTTTCTTATAAATAAAATCAAAACCTGAAACAGTTAGCAATAACAGAAGCCTGCTCATATACTAGATTATCATAAACATAAATAAAATAAAATAGAAAATGTAACCACAGTATAGGCGTCTATCTACTGTAAGGAAATGGGATGAGAGTATGCCAGAATCAGAGTTCTCCCGAAGTGTCTTGTATGCAGGATTATCCAAAATCACAACTTTGCTGCAGCTATCAAAAACTATGAGCCGTCTTTTTAGCGTCTTGCTGCAGATTATAAGAGCGGTGAACCAAACTCATCCCACCCCTACTTGCTTACACTGAAGTTGATTATATGACGCTCTCAGGTATCCGGAATCAAGTATGAGAGAATTTTCCCAATGCATTTCATATTCAGTGTTGGGAACCTGCACCATCAAGTTTCTGAGTAGTGCCAAACCATGGCGATCAAGCAGAATTTAATTCCGAAGTAAAAAAGAGGGCGCCACATAGCGTAATATAGTTTGATCATAAGCAAACTGAGTAGAATCAAAAAGGCTTACCAAAGGGATATGCACCGTGCTGTGACCGGTGCTATCGGGCAGACTAACACTCTCAGTGGTTAGTACACTGGTGACCCTTCCAACGTCAGAATCAAAAACGAAGGACAACTTCCGTGAATTAAAAGATATTTATTCCATACAAGTACCACATTGCGGTACTTGTATGGAATAAATATCTTTTAATTCACGGAAGTTGTCCTTCGTTTTTGATTCTGACGTTGGAAGGGTCAACGGATTTTATACTGTCTGCAGTATTGCGATACAACTTTTGGCCAGAAGGTTGCTTACCCGGCACAGAGTCTTACTGAATACACTTGCCTCCGTCCAGACGCAGCAGACCACAGAGTCACCAGTGTACTAACCACTGAGAGTGTTAGTCTGCCCGATAGCACCGGTCACAGCACGGTGCATATCCCTTTGGTAAGTCTTTTTGATTCTACTCAGTTTGCTTATGATCAAACTATATTACGCTATGTGGCGCCCTCTTTTTTACTTCTAAATTTCACAGAATCCCCACACCGAGGATCAGAGGAGCAGCCATCACGGATTTGTGTTTCACTCCTACTTTCGTTTCATTTGAGCCATCCGGCTTTTTGTCTATCTACACATCAGATTGACGGTTTGTGCACAGACTGGTATATCAATCATTTAACGCACCCCTCATTTGGTTCCCTCTCAGGGTTCTGAATCTGACTCTTAGAATTTAATTCCGCCAATCCTCCTGCTTCCCATAGATGTGCTGTTTGGCTGTGTCATTCATGAGCTAGTCCAGGGATCTCCCTCAACGCCGATCCAAGTCTGCGGTAAGAATTGTTTTCCAGCAAGGTGGGCATACCGGAGTTAAAAAGTCACTCAGTGTTATCCCCTAGGTAAGACTCAACGCTGTGTCCCAGGAGAAGTGGAGCCAAAGTGGGTTTAGGGCTGGAGGATCTTCCTTAGCCTGTACAGGGACGATAATCAGTGGTAAATGCGGTCCCCAAAGGGTTTGAATCACTTCATGAAGCGCAGGATTTCATCAGGTTATCCAAGCGCGGTAGAAATGTAGCTATTAGTTCCTTAATGAGAGAGTCCATCTTGGGTGATAGGAGACACCGTAACTGTGTCCCTTAATTATCTTTCAGAATGCTTTCCGGGGGAGAGAAGGTGTTTGTTCCTCTATCCACAAAGGTTCTCAGACACAAAAAATTGTCAAGAGAGACGTGGATGGCATAAGATAAAGGCTGTAAAAAGATTGTTTTCAGGGAGCTTCAGTATCTTGCTGCCATCTTGGGGGTCCATCCGATAAAAATCGTCGCCCACAAAGGCGATGCCAATATTTGCGCGGGTTTGGTATCACATATACGGCGTAACCTAGAAGTTACGCGCGTATATTTCTGCCGTCGCCCGTAGTTTTTTGGGCTATAGGCAGGTATACCAAACCCGCGCAGTTTGGTATCCAATATGCAGCGTAAGGACTTACGTGGCGAAAATGGAGAAAACTTACTCCATTTTCACCTCGCCACAAAAAGCAGCCGTAAGAAGCCTTACGCTGACTATTGGAGCCCCGTAACTCCCTAAACTGGCTGCTAAAATAAACCTAGCACCTAACGCATGCGCAATGTCTATCTCCCTGTCAACCGCGATCTTCTAAAATAAACCTAACACCTAACGCATGCGCAATGTCTATCTCCCTGTCAACCGCGATCTGCTAAAATAAATCTAACACCTAACGCATGCGCAATGTCTATCTACCTGTCAACCGCGATCCCCCCCCCCCCGAAATCCCTTATAAAGTTATTAACCCCTAAACCGCCGCTCCCTGACCCCGCCGCCATCTACATAAACTAACCCCCTACTGTGAGCCCCTAAAACCGCCGCCATCTACCTTATCTATCCCCTAATTAGAACCCCTTACACCGCTGTCATCTACCTTATCTATCCCCTAATCTGACCCCTTACACCGCCGCCACCTATATAAAAATTATTAACCCCTAATCTAATCCCCCTATACCGCCGCCAGCTATATTAATATTATTAACCCCTAATGTAAGCCCCTTACACCGCCGCCATCTCTATTAAAATGATTAACCCCTTATTTAATCTACCTACCCCGCCGCCAGCTATATTATCTATATTAACCCTAAGTATATTATAGTTAATATAGGCTGATTCAATCAGCCAATCAGATTTTTTTAACTTAATTCCGATTGGCTGATAGAATCCTATCAGCCAATCGGAATTCGGCGGACGCCATCTTGGATGACGTCATTCCAAGTTCAGTAGTCGGCCGGGATGGATGCTCCGCAGCGGCGGAGCGAAGAAAGAAGATTGAAGATGCCGCCGGAAGAATGAAGACTTTGCTGCCGCTTGGAGGAAGACGTCGCCGGAGGAAGAATTCTTCTTTGCCGCTTGGAGGAAGACATCGCCGGAGGAAGAATTCTTCTTTGCCGCTTGGAGGAAGACATCGTCCGGATCGGATCAGGAGTTCGGCCCGGTGTGGTGAAGACAAGGTAGGGAGATCTTCAGGGGGGTAGTGTTAGGCTTTTTTAAGGGGGGTTTGGGTGGTTTTAGAATAGGGGTATGTGGGTGGTGGGTTGTAATGGGGGGGGGGTATTGTATTTGTATGCAAAAGAGCTGAATTCTTTGGGGCATGCCCCACAAAAGGCCCTTTTAAGGGCTGGTAAAGTAAAGAGCTTTGAAATTTGTTTAATTTAGAATAGGGCAGGGAATTTTTTTTATTTTGGGGGTTTATTATTTTATTAGGGGGCTTAGAATAGGTGTAATTAGCTTAAAAATCTTGTAATCTTTTTTTATTTTTTGTAATTTAGTGTTTGTTTTTTTTTGTAATTTAGTTTAGTTAATTTAATTGTATTTTTAGATAGATGTTTGTAGTTTATTTAATTTATTGATAGTGTAGGTGTATTTGTAACTTAGGTTAGGATTTATTTTACAGGTAATTGGGTAATTATTTTAACTAGGTAGATATTAAATAGTTAATAACTATTTAATAGCTATTATACCTAGTTAAAATAATTAACAATTTACCTGTAAAATAAATATTAACCCTAAAATAGCTACAATGTAATTATTAATTATATTGTAGCTATCTTAGGGTTTATTTTATAGGTAAGTATTTAGATTTAAATAGGAACATTTTAGTTTATAAATGAATTAGATTAATTTAATATAAATTTAGTTAGGGGTGTTAGGGTTAGATAGAGTTAATATAGTTAATATAAATACTATAGTAACTATATTAACTATATTAACCCTAATATAATTAGGGTTAATATAGTTAATATATATAATGTAATACCTATATTAACTATAATATACTTAGGGTTAATATAGATAATATAGCTGGCGGAGGGGTAGGTAGATTAAATAAGGGGTTAATCATTTTAATAGAGATGGCGGCGGTGTAAGGGGCTTACATTAGGGGTTAATAATTTTAATATAGATGGCGGCGGTGTTAGGGGCTCACTTTAGGGGGTTATAGATATAATATAGCTGGCGGCGGGGTACGGGAGCGGCGGTTTAGGGGTTAATAACTTTATTAGGTTGCGGCGGGGTACGGGAGCGGCGGTTTAGGGGTTAATAGCTTTTTTATTGTTAGGATAGTGAGGGGGGATAGCGGATAGAGGGTTATACGTGTCGAGCTATGTTAGGGAGGCGTGTTAGACTTGTCGGGCTATGTTAGGGAGGCGTGTTAGACAGTGCGGGTGTTTTAGACTTTAGTCAGGTTTTATAGGCGCCGGCAGTTTCTAACGTGCCGCAAGTCACTGGCGATGCCAGAAATTTGTACTTGCGCAGATTTCTGGACATCGCTGGTTTGTCAGACTTACGGCACGTTAGCATCTGACGGCGACTTATATGGGAATAACTGGAGTTGCGAGCTGAAACTGCGGGCGACGCCGGTTCCCTCGCTTGCGCCGCAAACTGCGATCTATATCGGATCGCGCCCTTGATGAGCCGCCCTCCGAAAGTCAGCCCCACTTTCACTACTTAATAAATTCCAAGTGGTGATTAAATATGTATGGAACGGGAAGAAGCCTTGTATAGCAGCATCTCTATTACAACGCCCAGTACTGGCAGGGGGTCTTGGTCTCCCAAATGTGAGACTTTACTAAGAAGCAGCCCTACTTTCCCATATTTCGGAATGGAATACCAAAGAGACTGTTCCCCACTGGCTGGATATGGAACAGGCCTCCATACCGGCTCACATTACCTTGATGGTCCTTATCTGGAACCCACCTCATTGTGCCTCAGACTTTCCGATTCACAACAAAATCATCCTACACTGCAAGAATTCCTGGCTATGTCTCCGCCATCAAACCTTGGTCTCCCCACATCCTTCACCTTGTCACTCAATGTCAGGTCTTCTGCTTGGTCTCCCACTTGTGGGCCTTGTGGTGCGTTGAGCCTTTTCCACTCTCAAATTAACGGACCTCTTCTCAGGAGGAGACCCAGTATCCCCTGATGGCCTGGTTAACACCCATGCCATCCAGCCCAGATTCAGATTTGACCTGCTAAGGCTTCTTTCTATTCTGAAGTCGTGGGGATTTATGAATGTCCCTCCAAGACAACAGACACCTTGGGAGTCCCGGTTGTCAGCAGGTTCCCATCACATCTCCCCCTTATCCTTCCATTATCAGATCCTCCTCGATGCCTCCACACTCACTAAAACCAAACAGATGATAGCATGGGAGGGAGACTGGAGAGTGGAACTGTCTATTGAAGACTGGACCGAAGCAATCCAGTACACCAAATCGTCAATTCACTGTATGACGCTCTACGAACTGTTCTATAAGTTACTGACCAGGTGGCACTACGTGCCCACAAAGTTACATCAAATGTTTCCAGGCAGCTCCCCTCTCTGTTGGAGAGGTTGCCAGCAGGTGGGCGACCCCCACCACATCTGGTGGACCTGCCCCGTTATTGCCCCCTTGTGGAGCAAATTGGAGGTTTTGTGCAGCCGTTTAGGACTGATAACATCCCTACCCCTGGAGACAGCTTTGGTGCATGCTGGCTTATGACCCCTCTCTGTGCCTTGCCGCACTCTTCTGATAACGATAACAATGGCTATCGAAACTACTAATTGCCCGAAACTGGAAGAAACCGAACCCCCCCCCCCCCCCCAACTGGCAAGCCTTGATTCAACTTATCTCCTACTTTCAGTCAATGGAGAGCTATGTATACAGCTCCCGCAAACAAATTGACCTATATGCCCTGATCTGGGAGCCCTGGGACTCATTGGGGGAAGGCGCAATTCTCTCTATGTAAAAAGTAGATAGCCGATACAAATAGCTGACTGCACCAGCTGGGAGGGGATTGAATTATTCCCCCCCCCTCCCTGAGATTGGCAGGTCACTCATAGAGGCCCAACCCCCCCTTTTTTATTCTTTTTTTTCCCCTTTTTTTTTCTCTCCTCTTCCCCTGCTCCTCCGCTTTCCCTTTCTCCCCCTCCCCCCTTCCCCCTAGGCACGCAAGTGCTTTCTGTGAGCACAATGACTTAGTCTCAGAACTACAAATCTAATTTTATTCTTTCTTCTCTACAGCGGATTAAATATATTTAAAATGTTTAAATTTCTAGTTATTCTGAGGACTATACCCTTATGGGTTGACTATATTTTGTATTGATTTCTGTCCATTGCATGTACTATCCTTGAACCGGAAGACTGTCTTCCACCACGTTTTTGTTTCCATATGATATCTGAAACATTGTCTGTACATTGCTCTGTGCAAATAACCTCAATAAAAATGACCTGTTATAAAAAAAAAAAATGGTCTAGCACATTAGAGTATTTCCGTTTTGCATTTTTATATTATTTTAGGCCTAGATTTAGAGTTGGGCGGTAGCCGTCAAAACCAGCGTTAGAGGCTCCTAACGCTGGTTTTTACCGCCCTCTGGTATTTGGAGCCAGTCATTAAAGGGTCTAACGCTCACTTTCCAGCCGCGACTTTTCCATACCGCAGATCCCCTTACGTCAATTGCGTATCCTATCTTTTCAATGGGATCTTTCTAACGCCGGTATTTAGAGTCGTGGCTGAAGTGAGCGTTAGAAATCTAACGACGAAACTCCAGCCGCAGAAAAAAGTCAGTAGTTAAGAGCTTTCTGGGCTAACGCCGGGTTATAAAGCTCTTAACTACTGTGCTCTAAAGTACACTAACACCCATAAACTACCTATGTACCCCTAAACCGAAGTCCCCCCACATCGCCGCCACTCTATTACATTTTTTTAACCCCTAATCTGCCGACCGCACGCCGCTGCCACCTACGTTATCCCTATGAACCCCTAATCTGCTTCCCCTAACACCGCCGACCCCTATATTATATTTATTAACCCATAATATGCCGCCCCCAACGTCGCCGCTACCTACCTACACTTATTAACCCCTAATTTGCCGACCGGACCGTGCCGCTATTATAATAAAGTTATTAACCCCTAATCCGCCTCACTCCCGCCTCAATAACCCTATAATAAATAGTATTAACCCCTAATCTGCCCTCCCTAACATCGCCGACACCTAACTTCAAGTATTAACCCCCAATCTGCCGATCGGAGCTCACCGCTACTCTAATAAATTTTTTAACCCCTAAAGCTAATTCTAACCCTAACCCTAACACCCCCCTAAGTTAAATATAATTTTATTCTAACGAAATAAATTAACTCTTATTAAATAACTTATTCCTATTTAAAGCTAAATACTTACCTGTAAAATAAACCCTAATATAGCTACAATATAAATTATAATTATATTGTAGCTATTTTAGGATTAATATTTATTTTACAGGCAACTTTGTATTTATTTTAACCAGGTACAATAGCTATTAAATAGTTAATAACTATTTAATAGGTACCTAGTTAAAATAATTACAAAATTACCTGTAAAATAAATCCTAACCTAAGTTACAATTAAACCTAACACTACACTATCAATAAATTAATTAAATATAATACCTACAAATAAATACAATTAAATAAACTAACTAAAGTACAAAAAATAAAAAAGAACTAAGTTACAAAAAATAAAAAATATTTACAAACATTAGAAAAAAATTACAACAATTTTAAACTAATTACACCTACTCTAAGCCCCCTAATAAAATAACAAAGACCCCCAAAATAAAAAAATGCCCTATCCTATTCTAAATTACAAAAGTTCAAAGCTCTTTTACCTTACCAGCCCTTAAAAGGGCCCTTTGCGGGGCATGCCCCAAAGAATTCAGCTCTTTTGCCTGTAAAAAAAAAACATACAATACCCCCCCCACATTACAACCCACCACCCACATACCCCTAATCTAACCCAAACCCCCCTTAAATAAACCTAACACTAAGCCCCTAAAGATCTCCCTACCTTGTCTTCACCATGCCAGGTTCACCGATCGGTCCAGAAGAGGGTCCGAAGTCTTGATCCAAGCCCAAGCGGGGGGCTGAAGAGTGACGTCCATCCTCGGGCTGAAGTCTGGATCCAAGCGGTGGCTGAAGAAATCCATCATCGGGCTGAAGTCTTGATCCAAGCGGGCGCTGAAGAAGTCCATCATCGGGATGAAGTCTTCTATGAAGCAGCATCTTCAATCTTCTTTCTTCCGGAGCCATCATCTTCCAGCCAACGCGGAACATCCTCTTCTATCAACACCTACTCGCCGAATGACGGTTCCTTTAAATGACGTCATCCAAGATGGCGTCTGTCGAATTCCGATTGGCTGATAGGATTCTATCAGCCAATCGGAATATCAGCCAATCAGATTGAGCTCGCATTCTATTGGCTGATCGAAACAGCCAATCGGATTGAACTTGAATCTGATTGGCTGATTCCATCAGCCAATCAGAAATTTCCTACCTTAATTTCGATTGGCTGATAGAATCTTATCAGCCAATCGGAATTCGACGGACGCCATCTTGGATGACGTCATTTAAAGGAACCGTCATTCGGCGAGTAGGCGTCGGTAGAAGAGGATGTTCCGCGTCGGCTGGAAGATGATGGCTCCGGAAGAAAGAAGATTCAAGATGCTGCTTCATAGAAGACTTCATCCCGATGATGGACTTCTTCAGCCGCCGCATGGATCCAGACTTCAGCCGATGATGGATTTCTTCAGCCGCCGCATGGATCCAGACTTCAGCCCAAGGATGGACGCCACTCTTCAGCCCCCCGCTTGGGCTTGGATCAAGACTTCGGACCCTCTTCTGGACCGCTAGTCTAATAAATTTTTTAACCCCTAAAGCTAATTCTAACCCTAACCCTAACACCCCCCTAAGTTAAATATAATTTTATTCTAACGAAATAAATTAACTCTTATTAAATAACTTATTCCTATTTAAAGCTAAATACTTACCTGTAAAATAAACCCTAATATAGCTACAATATAAATTATAATTATATTGTAGCTATTTTAGGATTAATATTTATTTTACAGGCAACTTTGTATTTATTTTAACCAGGTACAATAGCTATTAAATAGTTAATAACTATTTAATAGTTACCTAGTTAAAATAATTACAAAATGACCTGTAAAATAAATCCTAACCTAAGTTACAATTAAACCTAACACTACACTATCAATAAATTAATTAAATAAAATACCTACAATTATCTACAATTAAACCTAACACTACACTATCAATAAATTAATTAAATACAATACCTACAAATAAATACAATTAAATAAACTAACTATAGTACAAAAAATAAAAAAGAACTAAGTTACAAAAAATAAAAAAATATTTACAAACATTAGAAAAAAAATACAACAATTTTAAACTAATTACACCTACTCTAAGCCCCCTAATAAAATAACAAAGATCCCCAAAATAAAAAAATGCCCTACCCTATTCTAAATTACAAAAGTTCAAAGCTCTTTTACCTTACCAGCCCTTAAAAGGGCCCTTTGCGGGGCATGCCCCAAAGAATTCAGCTCTTTTGCCTGTAAAAAAAAAAGCATACAATACCCCCCCCACATTACAACCCACCACCCACATACCCCTAATCTAACCCAAACCCCCCTTAAATAAACCTAACACTAAGCCCCTAAAGATCTCCCTACCTTGTCTTCACCATGCCAGGTTCACCGATCGGTCCAGAAGAGGGTCCGAAGTCTTGATCCAAGCCCAAGCGGGGGGCTGAAGAGTGACGTCCATCCTCGGGCTGAAGTCTGGATCCAAGCGGCGGCTGAAGAAATCCATCATCGGGCTGAAGTCTTGATCCAAGCGGGCGCTGAAGAAGTCCATCATCGGGATGAAGTCTTCTATGAAGCAGCATCTTCTTCTTTCTTCCGGAGCCATCATCTTCCAGCCGATGCGGAACATCCTCTTCTACCAACACCTACTCGCCGAATGACGGTTCCTTTAAATGACAGAACAGCCAATAGAATGCGAGCTCAATCTGATTGGCTGATCGGATCAGCCAATCGGATTGAACTTGAATCTGATTGGCTGATTCCATCAGCCAATCAGAATTTTCCTACCTTAATTCCGATTGGCTAATAGAATCCTATCAGCCAATCGGAATTCGACGGACGCCATCTTGGATGACGTCATTTAAAAGAACCGTCATTCGGCGAGTAGGCGTCGGTAGAAGAGGATGTTCCGCGTCGGCTGGAAGATGATGGCTCCGGAAGAAAGAAGATTGAAGATGCTGCTTCATAGAAGACTTCATCCCGATGATGGACTTCTTCAGCGCCCGCTTGGATCAAGACTTCAGCCCGATGATGGATTTCTTCAGCCGCCGCTTGGATCCAGACTTCAGCCCGAGGATGGACGTCACTCTTCAGCCCCCCGCTTGGGCTTGGATCAAGACTTCGGACCCTCTTCTGGACCGATCGGTAAACCTGGCATGGTGAAGCCAAGGTAGGGAGATCTTTAGGGGCTTAGTCTTAAGTTTATTTAAGGGGGGTTTGGGTTAGATTAGGGGTATGTGGGTGGTGGGTTGTAATGTGGGGGGTATTGTATGTTTTTTTTTTACAGGCAAAAGAGCTGAATTCTTTGGGGCATGCCCCGCAAAGGGCCCTTTTAAGGGCTGGTAAGGTAAAAGAGCTTTGAACTTTTGTAATTTAGAATAGGGTAGGGCATTTTTTTTATTTTGGGGGTCTTTGTTATTTTATTAGGGGGCTTAGAGTAGGTGTAATTAGTTTAAAATTGTTGTAATTTTTTTCTAATGTTTGTAAATATTTTTTTATTTTTTGTAACTTAGTTCTTTTTTATTTTTTGTACTTTAGTTAGTTTATTTAATTGTATTTATTTGTAGGAATTGTATTTAATTAATTTATTGATAGTGTAGTGTTAGGTTTAATTGTAGATAATTGTAGGTATTTTATTTAATTAATTTATTGATAGTGTAGTGTTAGGTTTAATTTTAACTTAGGTTAGGATTTATTTTACAGGTAATTTTGTAATTATTTTAACTAGGTAACTATTAAATAGTTATTAACTATTTAATAGCTATTGTACCTGGTTAAAATGATTACACAGTTGCCTGTAAAATAAATATTAATCCTAAAATAGCTACAATATAATTATAATTTATATTGTAGCTATATTAGGGTTTATTTTACAGGTAAGTATTTAGCTTTAAATAGGAATAATTTATTTAATAAGAGTTAATTTATTTCGTTAGATTTAAATTATATTTAATTTAGGGGGTGTTAGGGTTAAAGTTAGACTTAGCTTTAGGGGTTAATACATTTATTAGAGCAGCGGTGAGCTCCTGTCGGCAGATTAGGGGTTAATACTTGAAGTTAGGTGTCGGCAATGTTAGGGAGGGCAGATTAGGGGTTAATACTATTTATTATAGGGTTATTGAGGCGGGAGTGAGGCGGATTAGGGGTTAATACATTTATTATAGTAGCGCTCAGGTCCGGTCGGCAGATTAGGGGTTAATAAGTGTAGTTAGGTGGAGGCGACGTTGGTGGCGGCAGATTAGGGGTTAATAAATATAATATAGGGGTCGGCGATGTTAGGGCAGCAGATTAGGGGTACATAGGGATAATGTAGGTGGCGGGGGTGTACGGAGCGGCAGATTAGGGGTTAAAAATAATATGCAGGGGTCAGCGATAGCGGGGGCGGCAGATTAGGGGTTAATAAGTGTAAGGTTAGGGGTGTTTAGACTCGGGGTACATGTTAGAGTGTTAGGTGCAGACATAGGAAGTGTTTCCCCATAGGAAACAATGGGGCTGCGTTAGGAGCTGAACGCGGCTTTTTTGCAGGTGTTAGGTTTTTTTTCAGCTCAAACAGCCCCATTGTTTTCTATGGGGGAATCGTGCACGAGCACGTTTTTGAAGCTGGCCACGTCCGTAAGCACCGCTGGTATCGAGAGTTGCAGTGGCGTTAAATTATGCTCTACGCTCCCTTTTTGGAGCCTAACGCACTGAAAACCCAGCCATTCTGTGAACTCTAAATACCAGCGGTATTTAAAAGGTGCGGGGGGGGAAAAAGCACGCGTAGCTAACGCACCCCTTTGGCCGCCAAACTCTAAATCTAGCCGTTAATAAGCAGTTCAGTTATTTTTGTGTAAATAAATATTTAAATGCTTCTCTTAAATATTCATAATAGCATTTTTTTAGTACAATTTGTGGGATTTTAATCTAGAATTGATTGTTTTTTGTAGCCATTCACAAATTAGTGATGGGTAAAAACAATTTCTAAAATATATAAAATTTGTAGAAAATTCTCAGAAGTTTACTGGTTGCAATATTACCTAACAAGCATCATAACAAAGCACATTTGCATGAATCACTTTCTACAAAAAGAAACAACAATCCACTATAATATAAAAGTATGTACTAATGTAATAGTACATCATTAATGTAATTAAGCCTTAAATTTGTTTTGCTACTTAATTTAATTAAAGGAACATTCCAGCCAAAATTGGAATCTACATGGATGCATTTCAGTTTAGAATAGAAGGATTTTTGCAACATAAATGTATTAGCAAAACTGCTTCTAATAAAAGCTATAGCTGTTTCAAAGTGTATTGAATTTAGATTTTGACTGAAATGTCCCTTTAATAATATATTAAATACTATATTTGTGTTTACAATGAACATCTCATTTATATGAACAATTTAAAGATCTACTTATTCAGTTCTCATTTGTAGACAGCAATTTTTTTTGTTCTCTTACAAGTAGTGAAACACTTGAACTGTATTTTCCATTTTACAGACCACTAAACTCTAATTGAGTTGAGACACTTCTAATAAGAATTTACTGAGTCATTCAATGATATCCTATTCTAAATTTCTACAGATATCTTCGTAATAAAGGCACGGTGCTTAATACAATTATATGATTAACCCTGGCCAAAATAGGCCTTGAAGCAGAGATGCAGTATTGATGCATTAAGAAACTTAAAATTGTTTAAACACACAAAATAAAAAACACGAGTGTGTAATTGATTTGCTTTGATTTGTTTCAAATGAAAATGTGTTCCATTATGTATATGAACTCACCTGATTTTTTTTATTTCTGGGTATTTATCACTGCATGTTGATGATAAACGTAATGGGGGTAGTTATCAACGCGTCTACTTTACCTGCCTTCGCCGGCCCAATACGCCCACCTAAGCTCGCCTACCATCGCCACCGCGGACCTTCAAAATTTAGCCTATGTTATCAATAAAGCTGTCAAAAAGCCGCGCACCAAGTACGGGGCGATGAGCAGCGGACTGTGATAGTTATCACTCATCCGATCTCGCTGCTCTTCGGCTTTTTCCCAGCTTTATTGCTAGCCTGTCACTAAGCACCCACACTAACTACACTGTTCTACCCCCTATACCGGGGCCCCCGGAGCCCCCCGCAACTCAATAAAGTTATTAACCCCTAAACCGCCGCTCCTAGACCCCACCACAACTCTTATAAATGTATTAACCCCTAAACCGCCGCTCCCGGACACCGCCGCCACCTACATTATACCTAGTAACCCCTATCCTGCCCCCCCTATACCGTCGCCACCTATAATAAAGTTATTAACCCCTATCCTGATGATCCCGGACCTCGCCGCAACTAAATAAATAGTTTAACCCCTAAACCGCCGCTCCTGGACCCCGCCTCCACCTACATTATACCTAGTAACCCCTATCCTGCCCCCCCATACCGTCGCCACCAATAATAAATTTATTAACCCCTATCCTGACGATCCCGGACCTCGCCGCAACTAAATAAATAGTTTAACCCCTAAACCGCCGCTCCCGGACCCCGCCGCAACCTATATTAAACTTATTAAACCCTAATCTGCCCCCCCTACACCGTCGCCACTTATAATAAGTTTATTAACCCCTATCCTGTCCCCCTATACTGCCGCAACCTATAATAAATGTATTAACCCCTATCCTGCCCCCCTACACTGCCGCAACTGTAATAAAATTATTAACCCCTAAACCTAAGTCTAACACTAACCCTAACACTGCCCTAACTTAAATATTAACTAAATAAATCTAAATAATATTTCTCTTATTAAATAAATTAATCCTATTTAAAAATAAATACTTACCTTTAAAATAAACCCTAATATAGCTACAATATAAATAATAATTATATTGTAGCTATTTTAGGATTTATTTTTATTTTACAGGCATCTTTCAATTTATTTTAACTAGGTACAATAGCTATTAAATAGTTATTAACTATTTAATAGCTACCTAGCTAAAATAAAGAGAAATTTACCTGTAAAATAAAAACTAACCTAAGTTACAATTACACCTAACATAGAAATAGGGGAACAGTTTGGGTGTGTGCACTATCCTTATAGGAAAATAAACAAAGACATTAGAAGTTTCTTGTGAAAAATATCTTGTAAACAGCTGCTGCTCAAAATAGACTGTTGTAAATATATATATAAATACAGTAGTGGCGGTGTTCCCCCAACACCCCCCACAATTCAAAACTCAAGGGAAGCAATTACAGTCATCTGTAGATCAAAAGTGCATTTGTAAAAATGACTCACCACTCACTGGCTCCTTGGCAAGGTGCTTCCTTAGTTACAGGTGCTGTATCTAATATGCTAGGGACATCAACCCTATTTTTGTCACCTCCGGCTGCTTGTTGTTTAATTTATCCAATTCCTCTATCTGCACAGGTAATGCTTTCTCTTCTTTGTAGCGCCCTTGGTTTCACAAAAGTCCCTTGGAAATAAACAGTCTATTGCAGCATGCTAGTGGCTAACCTCTCGCAGTGAATATCATTTACCTGTGCTCACTGTCTGGCCAGTATGTGAATAGACTTCAAAAAATGTGTAACAGGAGCACCAGGTATAGTGATAAAATAATAAACTTTATTGAAATACAAAGGGTATATTAACCCCGGGTAAGAACACACAAAAAAAAAAATTTAAACTATCAAACAGATGAACAAAGGCTGACCGGTCAGCCTTTGTTCATCGGTTTGATGGTTTAAATTTTTTTTTTTGTGTGTTCTTACCCGGGGTTAATATACCCTTTGTATTTCAATAAAGTTTATTATTTTATCAATATACCTGGTGCTCCTGTTACACATTTTTTGAAGTCTATACAATTACACCTAACACTACACTATACTTAAATAAATTAATCCTATTTAAAACTAAATACTTACCTGTAAAATAAACCCTAAGATAGCTACAATGTAATTAATACTTACATTGTAGCTATTTTAGGATTTATATTTATTTTACAGGTAACTTTGTATTTATTTTAGCTAGTTAGAATAGTTATTAAATAGTTATTAACTATTTAATAACTACCTAGCTAAAAGAAATACAAAATTACCTGTAAAATAAATCCTAACCTAAGTTACAATTAAACCTAACACTACACTATCATTAAATTAATTAAATAAATTAGTTACAAATACCTACAATTAAGTTAAATTAAATAAACTAACTAAAGTACAAAAAATAAAAAAAAGCTAAGTTACAAAAAATAAAAAAAATAAGTTACAAACATTTAAAAAATATTACAACAATTTTAAGCTACTTACACCTAATCTAAGCCCCCTAATAACATAACAAAGCCCCCCAAAATAAAAAAATGCCCTACCCTATTCTAAATTAAAAAGTTACCAGCTCTTTTACCTTACCAGCCCTTAAAAGGGCCTTTTGCGGGGCATGCCCCAAAGAATTCTGCTCTTTTGCCTGTAAAATAAAAATACAACCCCCCCAACATTAAAACCCACCACCCACATACCCCTAATCTAACCCAAACCCCCCTTAAATAAACCTAACACTACCCACCTGAAGATCATCATACCTTGAGTCGTCTTCAGCCAGCCGACCCACCGATGGAACCGAAGAGGAGATCCGGAGCGGAAGAAGTCATCATCCAGGCGGCGCTGAAGAAGTCTTCCATCCGATGAAGTCATCATCCAGGCGGCGCTGAAGAAGTCTTCCATCCGATAGAAGTCTTCATCCAGGCGGCATCTTCAATCTTCATCTATCCGGAGCGGAGCCATCTTCAGACGAGCCGACACGGAGCCATCCTCTTCTTCCCGACGACTAACGACAAATGGATATTCCTTTAAGGGACGTCATCCAAGATGGCGTCCCTTCAATTCCGATTGGCTGATAGGATTCTATCAGCCAATCGGAATTAAGGTAGGAAAAATCTGATTGGCTGATTGAATCAGCCAATCAGATTCAAGTTCAATCCGATTGGCTGATCGGAACAGCCAATAGAATGCAAGCTCAATCTGATTGGCTGATTGGATCAGCCAATCGGATTGAACTTCAATATGATTGCCTGATTCAATCAGCCAATCAGATTTTTCCTACCTTAATTCCGATTAAGGAATCAGCCAATCGGAATTGAAGGGACGCCAACTTGGATGACGTCCCTTAAAGGAATATCCATTCGTCGTTAGTCGTCGGGAAGAAGAGGATGGCTCCGCGTCGGCTCGTCTGAAGATGGCTCCGCTCCGCTCCGGATGGATGAAGATTGAAGACGCCGCCTGGATGAATACTTCTATCGGATAACTATTTAATAACTATTTAACAACTATTCTAACTAGCTAAAATAAATACAGAGTTACCTGTAAAATAAATATAAATCCTAAAATAGCTACAATATAATCATTATTTATATTGTAGCTATCTTAGGGTTTATTTTACAGGTAAGTATTTAGTTTTAAATATTATTAATTTATTTAATAAGAGAAATATTATTTAGATTTATTTAATTAATATTTAAGTTAGGGGGGTTTTAGGGTTAGTGTTAGACTTAGGTTTAGGGGTTAATAATTTTATTACAGTGGCGGCAGTGTAGGGGGGGCAGGATAGGGGTTAATACATTTATTATAGGTGGTGATGGTGTAGGGGGGCAGACTAGGGGTTAATAACTTTAATATAGGTTGCAGCGGGGTCCGGGAGTGGCGGTTTAGGGGTTAAACTATTTATTTAGTTGCGGTGAGGTCCGGGATCCGCAGTATAGGGGTTAATAACTTTATTATAGGTGGCGACGGTATAGGGGGGGCAGGATAGGGGTTAATAGGTATAATGTAGGTGGCGGCGAGGGTCCGGGAGCAGCGGTTTAGGGGTTAATACATATATTATAGTTGTGGCGGGCACTGGGAGTGGCGGTTTAGGGGTTAATACATATATTATAGTTGCGGTGGGCACCGGGAGCGGCGGTTTAGGGGTTAACATATTTAGTATAGCTTGCGGTGGGCTCCGGGGGCGGCGGTTTAGGGGGTAATACATTTATTTAGTTGCGGCGGTGTAGGGGGAGGCAGATTAGGGGTGTTTAGACTCGGGGTACATGTTAGGGTGTTAGGTGTAGACAGATCCCATAGGAATCAATGGGATGTCGGGCAGCAGCGAACATGAACTTTTGCTATGGTCAGACTCCCATTGATTCCTATGGGATCCGCCGGAGGGCGGCGGTTTGAAAACCAGGTACGCTGGGCCGGAAAAGTGCAGAGCGTACCTGCTAGTTTTTGATAACTAGCAAAAGTAGTCAGATTGTGCCGCACTTGTGTGCGGAACATCTGGAGTGACGTAAGAATCGATCTGTGTCGGACTGAGTCCGGCGGATCGAAGCTTACATCACTAAATTCTACTTTTGCCGGTATCTAGGGCTTGATAACTAAGGCGAATCAGCCTCGCCACAAATACGCTGCGGAATTCCAGCGTATTTGAGGTTGACGGCTTGATAACTAGGCCCCAATGTCTCTAATAGACTTGTGCAGCAGAGAAAAATTTGGTTAATACAAATCTTTCGGAAAGAATATTCAGAAAAATTAGTTTTCCAAATATGTGTTTGCTGCATTTTCTGGTTTTCGTTTAGATCCACACTGAAGATTGAATGCAAGGAACCCCATTTATAGTGGGGCACCTTGCATTCCTATTGGCTGAAATTTTTAAATCAGCCAATAGGATGAGAGCTACTGAAATCCTATTGGCTGATTTGAACAGTCAATAGGATTTCAGTAGCTCTCATCCTATTGGCTGATTTAAAAATTTCAGCCAATAGGAATGCAAGCTACCTAAATGGGGTACCTTGCATTCAATATTTAGTATGCAGCGGCGACCGCATGAAGAGGATCCTCCATGCCGGTCCTGCTCTGCGACGGCCGGTCCTGCTCCGCGATCGCCTGTCCTTCTCCACGTCATCTCTGCTCTGCGATCACCTCAGATCTGCGCCGGTCCTGCTCCACTGTCATCTCCAATCTGCTACCCCCTCTGCTCTGCGCTGTCTTTGCTCCAGATGAAGATAGAAGATGTCCCAGCGCAGGATGAAGACCTTCACCACCTGGAAGGAAACCTTCGCTGTCGGACTTCAGGAACTGTGAGTACCTATTTAGGGGTTAGACTTAGGTTTTCTTTTCATTAGGGATTTTTTTTATATTTTATGGGCACAAAAGAGCTGTTTGTAAAAGATGCCATACAAATGAGCAATGGGTAGCTTAGGTTTTTTAAACTTAGGTTTTTTTATTTTGGGGGGTTGGTTGGGTGGGGGGTTTACTATTAGGGGGTAATTGGTAATTTGTTTAAGGTAAAAGAGCTGTTTAACTTAGGGCAATGCCCTACAAAAGGCCCTTTTAAGGGCTATTGGTAGTTTAGTTTAGATTAAGGGGGTGTTTCTCTTTTGGGTGGTATTTTTATAGGGGTGTTAGATTAGGTTTAATTTTTTAATTTTTCATAATTTTGTTTATTATTTTCAGTAATTTTCAATAGACTACCCTATGGGCAGGCTTATTCACCTAGTTATATTATAAGAGAGAAACTGAGATTTTGACTAGATATTTTCATATTGAAAGTAGTATCATATGAGGACCAGCTCAGACATTTCCTTGTTTTGTGTCCATCACGTTTAGACATTTTGTAAAGTCACTGTTGGGAGCAATTTTCTCTTTGAACTTTGTACATAGAATATATATTGGTAAGAAGGTAAAGGGTATAGATAAGGGAATAAAACACATCTTGAAGGCTTCTGGGAAGTTTCTGCCAACTCCACAAGGCTATCAAGGCGCAGAAGTTCAGATACTGTTAGGAAATACAACAGCATGTACTACACCACATGTATGAACAACATTAAGACTGTAGATGGCGCTGTTCAGTTTAGATTACTAATTGTTTATATCTGTGAACTTGTTCATTTACTAATAGGAAGGAAGTTGTGTTTTTCTCGATTGTTTCTCCTCTCTGTGTGCTGTCTACTTTTTTATAAGTTATTGATATGTTCTAAATGCTGCTGTTGCATCTGTATAAGTAAAGCCTAATGCAGTATTCCTAAAAGCTTCCAGTGTCTTTTTGTTACATAACCAACAGGTTATGGGCCCAGACACTAAAGGAAAACTACAAGTCAGTAAGTGTTGCATCTATGATCCAAGTAAATACTGTGTGAGGAAACAAGAGCTGCATTCTATTTACTGAAACATGGCAAGTGGTTCAGAAGGGAAATATGCAATATACAAAACCAACTACCAGCTGTGGAAGTTTAAGCTTGAAATGCTGTTATCCAAAGATGACTTATGGGAGGTGCTGGATACAAACAGACCCACTGAAAACCCAGAAGAATGGGACAAGAAAAACAGGCAAGCAAAAGCAGTTATAAGCCTGTTGGTGGAGGATGATCAACTCATTCATAGAGAAAAGAAAACACAGCTAAATGTATGTGGGCTGCACTACAAAAACTGCATGAGCGTTCAAACTTAAACAGTAGACCATATTTGCTGTGCAGACTGTATAAGATGAGGCTGGAAAAAGGCCAGGAAATGTGTGAACATGTGAATGCTATGCTAGAGATTGTAGAACAGCTATGTGCAATTAGAGAAGAAATTAAAGACAATCACGTGGTAGCATTGTTACTATGCAGCCTTCCAGAGTCATATGGTGCCCTTATCAATGCTCTAGAAGCTAGACCTGAGCCGGAACTAACACTAGAATATGCTAAGGAAAAATGAATTGATGAATACAATAGAAGAAAGGAAAACATGCGTAGTGAAGAAAATGAGAGATCAGAGGTAGCTCTGATGGTGCAAGAAGGCACGAAGCAAAACAGAGAAACCAGATTGTGTTTTCGCTGCAAAAAGGCCGGTCACCTAAAAAAGAACTGCTCAATCTGGAAAGATGAGCAGCAAAGGTTAGAGCCACCCACAAGAGAAAGAGCTAAGGCAGCCACAGAGGAAACTGCAGCTGCATCATGGAGCGGTAGCTTTATTGTGACTCAGAATAGTACACCACACAGATGGTGCATTGATTTAGGCAACTAGTCACATGACAAGTGATGAGACATTCTTCACAGAAATTGATTTCAATGCAAAAGACAATGTCTTCCTAGAAAATGGGAAAAGTATTACAGCGGGAGGTAACAGTCAAGAGTTCCTGCATTGCACCACACCATCAGGAGATAAGCAAAGCATCCTAGTAAAGAATGTTCTGTACTTCCCAAGTTTAGAAGAAAGCCTCCTATCAGTGAAAACCCTTGCTAACAATGGACTCACAGTCCAGTTCCAAGGCAATAAATGCACAATTCGAAATAGGAGAAAAATCCTAGCAAAAGGAAGGTTGAATGAACACCTGTGAAAACTCATCACTGAAAGGAAGCAAGCCAAAACAACCATTCATAATCCACACAACAAATGTATCCAAATGTGGCACAGGCGATTAGGGCATCGAAGCCCAGAAGCCATAAAGGAACTTGCAAAGGGAGGTTTATCAGAAGACACGATAATATTGCCTTGCCCCGTTCTCATGAAGTGCACATGTGGTATCAAAGCAAAGGCCACATGTACCCCACTTCCACAAGCCAGTAAAAAAAAAACACTCACCCCATGGAACTCATACACAGTGACGTGTGTGCACCAATGAAAACCCCTACACCTGGTGGGAACAGCTATTTACTGACCTTCATCAACGATTATTCCAGGTAGACAACAAAATATATGATGAAGCACAAAAGCGAGACATCAGAGAGATTTTAAGAATTTATAGCTACATTTCGAAACAAATTTCATAGGAAACCAGGAATAATATGTACCAACAATGGAGGGGAATATATGAATAATGAAGTGGAGTCATACCTAAAGAAACAAGGTATAGTACACCAAACAACTGTACCATACACTCCTGAGCAAAATGGTGTTGCAGAAAGGAAAAATCGCACCCTCATAGAAATGGCCAGATGAATGCTTTCAGATGCCAATTTACCTAACCAGTACTGGGGTGAAGCAATAATGACTACAACATACCTACAGAGCAGGCTACCATCAAAAACTATTGAAAGTACCCCATATGAAATGTGGAATGGATCAAAACCTAGTATGGGGCATATAAGAGTGTTCGGATGTAAAGCATAAACCTATGTTCCAAGTGAGTTCTCTATTGTTTCTCCTCTCTGTGTGCTGACTACTGTTTTACAAGTTATTGATATGTTCTTAATGCTGCTGTTGCATCTGTATAAGTAAAGCCTAATGCAGTATTCCTAAAAGCTTCCAGTGTCTTTTTGATACATAATCAACAGATACTACCCTGAATATAACTTTGAATATGAAGAAATTGATTTATATTTATTTTCATGTCTGATGCTGTATAAATAATCTAAATATATATCAGTGTTTTGTTTGCCTAAAAGAGTTAATTTGATATAGTTTTTATAAATGTATATGTGCATATTCCAAACTATTAATATTTTCAAACACACAGCAAATGCAGAGTTTCATAGCAATATGGTATATAATATTGTATCATTAGATATTGATTAGTTTGACAGATACTTAACAAATGTAATAAGAAAATGCAGATATCATTTATCACCAAGTACAATAAAGCTTTATACATAATTTATATAATCATAGCCAAACAATATAAACTACTTTTGTGTGACCTTATACTGAGAAATATCACCCTAAAAACAGCTGACACATGTAGAAACATAAACAATATTTTTATAATTGCATCTAACAGTTCTTTCAGAAAATATAAAAATGGAAATATTCAAGAATATGTAGGGATTCTGTAAATGCCTGTACCATATTGTGCTTGAGAAAATATTCATAAGGGCAAGCACTTTCAACCTACGGAGAGCTGTATAAATTAGACAGGTGTATGTAATATGTGTGTTCTGAGTAGAGACCCTGAAGGTTTCCACCAGCTTATTGAAATAAAAAAAATAAAAAAATAAAAAATAATTTAGAGATTTATATCTCCAAAGATAAAATATAATGATTTAGTAAACATATGCATAACACATTAAAGTGAATGTCAATTTTCATGTGAATGTGCCCGGTTTTTAAAAATATTAAAAACAGGGGCACTTTCATTCATGAAAATTGACATTGCACCGGATTTTTAAAATACTTACCTTTTTCTTCTGAAACATCTGAAATGATGCCCCCTTCTGCTTCTTCCTAGTTAACTTACCCAGCAATGACGAAACCGGCTTCCTCCAATCAATGCGTTGCCTCAGGCAATAATTCCCCCGGGGGGGAAGCCCTGATTGGAGAATGCCGGAATCGTCATTGCTGACGTATGAAGAGGCTGACGACGGGCTGGAGAAGCGCTGGAGCGGCTTCAAGAAGAAAAGGTAAGTATTTTAAGAAAACCGGTGAAATGTAAACTTGCATAAATGAAAATGCCCCTGTTTTTAATAGGATTTTTAAAAACCGGGCACTCATTCTTGAAAGTTTACCTTCATTTTAAAGGGATAGAAAGGTAAAAAATAAATTGTTCATGGCAGCATTTAAATGTGAAATAGAAACATTTTTGCAATATATTTCCATTGGCAAAAAGGCTTCTTGTAAAAGCTATTACTGTTTTTCTGCGTCATATGTACATATCCTATGTGGGCCCACGCACCAGTACTTAAACACAATACCTGCTGAGAGAGTCAGTGGTGGCTTATATGGCACAAATTATGTCTTCACCGAAGCAATATACACCATCTTCAGCTCTGTGATCTTAAATACAGGTGCACAGGCCCCCACAGTATATGCGAGTATGCCATAGAAAAACTAATAACTTTTACTAAAAGCACTTTTGCTAATGGGAGTATATTGCAAGAATAAGAGCCAGACAGCAGTGCAGAAACACTTGTATATGCAAAATGCATCAATTTATTTTTGGTTCAATTAAATATTTCATTTTTATATCTTTAGGCACACATAGGACGCCTTAAAGGGACAAGAAACCCAAACATGTTATTTTGTGATTTAGACAGAACATATGATTTTAAACAACTTTGCAATTTACTTCTATTTGCTCATTTGCATTATTCTCTTGGTATCCTTTGTTGAAGAAGAAGCAACGCAGTACTGTGAGCTAGTTGAAATTTGAGCGTGCCAATAACATGAGGTATATACAGTATGTGCTGGCACCAAAGGGCAACACCTGAGCCTACCTAAGTATCCTTTTTAACAGAGAATACCAAGAGAACAAAACAAATTAGAAAATAGAAGTAAATTGGAAATTTGTTTAAAAGTGCATGCTTTATTTGAATCATAAAAAAGGGTTTCATGTACCTTTAAGTAGTTATTTTTTTAAAAAAATGCTTAAAATAAAAAAATATGAGTAACTTCTGTTGGGTTAGTGTGCTAGTATAAGTGTATTTTTTTTCTTCTGTGCTGTCCATTTAAGTCTATAGGGAGAAAAAGTTAGCATGGTTGCGATATTGGAGATCCTGAAGTTAGCGCATATCCGGCTAGATTTAGAGTTTGGCGTTAGCCGTCAAAACCAGCGTTAGAGGCTCCTAAAGCTGGTTTTGGGCTACCGCTGGTATTTAGAGTCAGTCAGGAAAGGGTCTAACGCTCACTTTCCAGCCGCGACTTTTCATTTTTTTATGAATATAAATACGCAAAAACACAGACATATTATTTGTTTGTGTGCCACGCAGGGCATCAAAACATATGAAAATTCAGAAAATAATTACCCTGCATATAAATAACTTTAGTAGTATCTCAGCAAACTTAACTATATTCTCCCTGTTGGAATTTTTAACTTTAACTTGCATTCCTTTTTATTAAGTCTATGTTTTATTTTTATTTTCGGCATTGCTGTTTCAGACAGTTACAGAAATCCAAAATAAACAGTTGGTTTGACTAGGTATACCTCAAACCAAAAAAAAAATAAAAAAATACTATATTGTCCCTATGGTGTGTACATATATAATCGCTTGTAATCGCCTTCCTCCATCCCCCTCTCGCCCATTATAGTCCTGCATTATTAGCTGGAAGCCAGGTACTAGGGAAAGTCCCAGCCAGTACTTGTAGTTGGAAAAAAACTGATTTAGCATATGGTTTAACTATAATATTTTGCGTACCAGCTGGTAAAGATAATATAGACACTTTCCAATGTTTAAAGAACAGTTCTACTTGCTCCTCAGGCAACCCGTGTAGATTGTGATGTTCAGACAGACAGGCCCATTTATCAAGCTCCGTATGGAGCTTGAAGGGCCGTGTTTCTGGCGAGTCTTCAGACTCGCCAGAAACACAAGTTATGAAGCAGCGGTCTAAAGACCGCTGCTTCATAACCCTGTCCGCCTGCTCTGAGCAGGCGGACAGGAACCGCCGGAAATCAACCCGATCGAATACGATCGGGTTGATTGACAGCTCCCTGCTGGCGGCCGATTGGCCGCGAGTCAGCAGGGGGCGGCGTTGCACCAGCAGCTCTTGTGAGCTGCTGGTGCAATGTTAAATGCGGAGAGCATATTGCTCTCCGCATTTAGCGAGGTCTTGCGGACCTGATCCGCAGTGTCGGATCAGGTCCGCAAGCCCTTTGATAAATGGGCCCCATACACTGAGTTAACAGGGCCTTTTTAAGCTCTCTCAAGGTGGGCGCCTTTTTTGCTTTCCATTTTCTCAATATCAAGTTTCTGCCAAGAAATATAATATGTTAAATAAAATAAGATTGAGCTCGCATTCAGATTGAGCTCGCATTCTATTGGCTGATTGGAACAGCCAATAGAATGCAAGCTCAATCTGATTGGCTGATCGGATCAGCCAATCGGATTGAACTTGAATCTGATTGGCTGATTCCATCAGCCAATCAGAATTTTCCTACCTTAATTCCGATTGGCTGATAGAATCCTATCAGCCAATCGGAATTCGAGGGACGCCATCTTGGATGACATCCCTTAAAGGAACCTTCATTCGTCGTCTAGTCGTCGGAAGAAGAGGATGGATCCGCACCGGAGGTCTTCAAGATGGAGCCGGTCGTCATCGGATGGAAGAACATAGAAGATGCGGCTTGGATGAAGATGTTTGCCGATCCGGATCGACTCTTCTGCCCGGATAGGATGAAGACTTCTGCCCGAAGATGGAATTCTTTAGCTGCCGCTTGGATCCAGACTTCAGCCGGAGGATGGACGTCACTCTTCAGCCCCCGCTTGGGCTTGGATGAAGATTTCGGAGGCTCTTCTGGACCGATCGGGACCCGGTGTGGTGAAGACAAGGTAGGGAGATCTTCAGGGGCTTAGTGCGAGGTTTATTTAAGGGGGGTTTGGGTTAGATTAGGGGTATGTGGGTGGTGGGTTGTAATGTTGGGGGGTATTGTATGGGTTTTTTTTTACAGGCAAAAGAGCTGAATTCTTTGGGGCATGCCCCCCAAAGGGCCCTTTTAAGGACTGGTAAGGTAAAAGAGCTTATCTATTTTAATTTTAGAATAGGGTAGGGCATTTTTTTTATTTTGGGGGGCTTTGATATTTTATTAGGGGGCTTAGAGTAGGTGTAATTAGTTTAAAATTGTTGTAATATTTTTCTAATGTTTGTAAATATTTTTTTATTTTTTGTAACTTAGTTCTTTTTTATTTTTTGTACTTTAGTTAGTTTATTTAATTGTATTTATTTGTAGGTATTGTATTTAATTAATTTATTGATAGTGTAGTGTTAGGTTTAATTGTAGATAATTGTAGGTATTTTATTTAATTAATTTATTGATAGTGTAGTGTTAGGTTTAATTGTAACTTAGGTTAGGATTTATTTTACAGGTAATTTTGTAATTATTTTAACTAGGTAGCTATTAAATAGTAAATAACTATTTAATAGCTATTGTACCTGGTTAAAATAAATACAAAGTTGCCTGTAAAATAAATATTAATCCTAAAATAGCTACAATATAATTATAATTTATATTGTAGCTATATTAGGGTTTATTTTACAGGTAAGTATTTAGCTTTAAATAGGAATAATTTATTTAATAAGAGTTAATTTATTTCGTTAGATTGAAATTATATTTAATTTAGGGGTGTGTTAGTGTTAGGGTTAGACTTAGCTTTAGGGGTTAATACATTTATTAGAGTAGTGGTGAGGTCCGGTCGGCAGATTAGGGGTTAATAATTGTAGGTAGGTGGAGGCGACGTTGTGGGGGGCAGATTAGGGGTTAATAAATATAATATAGGGGTCGGCGGTGTTATGGGCAGCAGATTAGGGGTACATAGGTATAATGTAGGTTGCGGCGGTGTACGGAGCGGCAGATTAGGAGTTAATAATAATATGCAGGGGTCAGCGATAGCGGGGGCGGCAGATTAGGGGTTAATAAGTGTAAGGTTAGGGGTGTTTAGACTTGGGGTACATGTTAGGGTGTTAGGTGCAGACTTAGGAAGTGTTTCCCCATAGGAAACAATGGGGCTGCGTTAGGAGCTGAACGCTGCTTTTTTGCAGGTGTTAGGTTTTTTTTCAGCTCAAAATGCCCCATTGTTTTCTATGGGGGAATCGTGCACGAGCACGTTTTTGAAGCTGGCCGCGTCCGTAAGCACCGCTGGTATTTAGAGTTGCAGTGGCGGTAAATTATGCTCCACGCTCCATTTTTGGAGCCTAACACAGCCATTCTGTGAACTCTAAATACCAGCGGTATTTAAAAGGTGCGGGGAAAAAAAAGCATGCGTTAGCTACGCGGGTCGTAAATCTAGGCGATCGTGTTTTTGCTCTCATGCAATGGTTTTACTTTCAACTTGTAATATGCACGCTAACCCGTGCATGCAAAAAGATTACTTCTGGTGGTGTTAATGCTTGAGCTAAAACGCTAAATAGTGTTCCACTTCTAATCTAGCCCTAAATATTAAGTTAATCTTTCATTTTCATTTTTCAGAAGCTGCAGGTTATCCCTAATACAATTGGATTCTCACACCAATAGAAATTCCAAAAACGACATCACAATGAAGATTTGGCATATTAAAGAGTTTTTTGATATTTGGACAAAACTGGATTGGCTCTTTCGTGTGCCCCATCTAAAGTAGCCAATGCTGCAACAGTGTGTGACATACAGTATAACACTGAAGTAGATCAGAACTTGGATATTGAGATAGGTAATATTGCAAGTGATGTCATTCCACATTACCTCCCAAACACAAGTACTTTTGAAATAACAGATGAAATATATGAATTTTAATATTGCTAATCTGTGAATTTACATTACAAACTAAATTTCCATTTCACAAACATTCTAAAGAGGACTGTATTGTTTAGCATATTGTCACGTATAGGGTAACTTCTTTATATGGTAGTCCGTATAATAAATCATAAGAACACTTGCAAAATATGGCGAGACTGTGGTATATATCATTATGAATGATACAAATCTATCAATTAATGTATAAACTAAACCTCACTTCACACTGTGAAGGCTAACATGCTTCTGTGAAACTAGCTTCAAACCTGCTTTTGAACATTTTAGAATATCCCTTTGTATAGAGTTTGTCTCTGGGTGTTTGTTCCTGTATATTTTTTTGTTTGTATTTGCTCTGGATTTTGACCTTTGTCTGTATATCTGACCATTAATTTGCCTGACGATTCTACTTGTTTGCTGCCCGACTGGGTTCGACCCTCTGCCTGACCCTGACACTGATTTTTAGATTCTGATTTTGTTCCAGCTAGTTTTTTTGCCTGCAGTCACACTGCTTTTCCACATGACACTGGGATAAGAAGACTAGTTGTCAGGAAATTGGTCTGTATATATACAATACAATCTTTAACCCCTTCCCAATCAAGCACCTTGTCATATACCATGTACCTTTAATTCTGCCACAATTTTTTTTTTAATTTTATTAATAAACCTTTGCTTCATAAGTTTTATGTCTAAATATAACTTATTTCCATAGCATTTGTTATGCCAATTAGTAAGCTATAATGGTCTCAAAAAGCACTAAATTTTACAGCGGTATATTGAATTTGACTCAAGTGCAACACTTAACGAATAGTGCTCCCTGCTCTATCCATTAAAAGTATAGAATGTCCTAAAAAAAAGTTCCTCCCCGTAAAGATAGTCTGGTTAAGTTTTACCAGAGTCTAAGCACAAGGCTGAGCACAAGATGATTATCAATTGTGCTCCACTTGTAATCTCGCCCTACATGTTTTAATATTCTTGTGTTGAAACAAAATGGATGTATATAATATGATATTACTATCACTGCAAAAAATATATTGTGCAAAACTTACAAACATTTATTTTTACGAGAATGCATTATCTATACTGTTTAAACAAATCCTGACATACATTAGTGAGCGCTTAAAGCTCTATTGGTAACTTTCAATCTATATTTTGAAACACACCTGATATATCACCCTATATGGGCAAAACATTAAACAACTGGAACTTTTTGCGATTCTGGTACAAGGCTGCTGCAAGGATTTTTGCTTTCTGAGTCAAACATCTCTTCTACCAACTACACCCCTTATCACTGGTATTTGTAGAGTATAACATTAGGGGTTCCAACATGTTGACCATAAAGATAAATATGAAGGGTACACATGATACAAGTATTGGGCCTTATTTTCTGCTACCTTTTCCTACCATTGTTATTAATTTTGTAAAGTCCCAACTTTCCCTCCATTTCTTGCTCTGCGTAGCACTTATAAAAAGGCACTACTTTGTAAGTTCATGGCATCTAGTACCTTTGAGGTTTGAGGATGTTCTAGTATCGAATATCGAATTGAACTCCCCAGCTTTCTCAAAGTACACCCACTATCCATTACTCTTACTTATTGTTATGTATCAAAACATTTTTTATGATTTAGTCAACAGGCAAACAGCACTGCTGGCTAAACTAAGCACTTCTTGGCATAAGTCTTCACAGTAGCAGAGCCAATGGGGCCTTCAAATGCACTCCAGGATCTAACACCAGGACATGACAGAAAGGCAGGAGAGAGTATGATAGAACAAGACAGTTACATAGAGTAGGTGCAACAAGACAGAAGCCATAAAGATAAGACAGGGAAGGGGTAATGATTGAAGAGGTCAATCAACTTGGGTTGTTTGGAGAGTATTTGGCAATGAGCAAGAAATATAGTTGGATATAAACACTAATAAGGGGGTTGTAGTTTAGGGTCAGCATTTTGAATTTCATAGACAAATAAATCTTTATAGATTGCTAGTATTTGTACTGTCTACATGTAACCCATAAACAAGAAATTGTGCAAATCTTCCTGCTTTTATATATGGAAAGATAGATATGAAATATTTGGAAATGATAATTGGATAAAAAAACAACAAAAAAAAAAAAACAAAGAAAAACTGAATCTACCCCATATGACACAACAATAATGAGCACTTAGCTTAAACTTGGCTGTTTAATATTCAGACATGAGCCAAAACTGTAATAAATAAAAGTATAAAGAAGGTAAATGTCTCAAGAGAATGAAAGTTTTCAAATTAACTCATCTCCGAAGCTGTTACCTAATGTTGGCATTGTTCATCATCCTCAGCCTCTTTTTATGAAATGAGCAATTAATAAGATTATATCTTTTTGTGCCATTTTATAATTACAATGTTGTAATCATCCAAACATTTAATTGCAATTGTAAATGAATATTCCAATCATATTATATGAGAACACACTTTTCATAAATTAATGGTGTGATCTGAGAAATATTTTGAAGCCAAGAAATGTCACTTGAAGCAGGCCAAAAAAGGGTTTCAATAAAGTGATGCTTTTAAAATAAAAGCATCCAAAAATCTTGCAACAATCTGGAGGAAAATGGTTGTTGAATTGTCTCTATGCAAAGTATATTGGTCATTATCAGGCTACAATTACATTTAAAAGCTTGTGATCGGTTGCTTTCCATTTCAAAACCCTTCAAAAGCCCCATGAAATTTACATGGGGATTTTAATTAGCTGAAATGGAGGCCAGTGTGATTTATTTACTGTTTTGGAAGATACCGATTTTCTGTTAATAGGTTACAAAGTGTGCACTTAGGGTTATGAAACTAACAAATTACCCATTTGCACAATATAAAGAGTTTAAATAACTCTGAAAATCCTTTTTTTTATTTTTTTTCTGGATCTGCAGTATTTATATCCCAAACAAATATGATTAATCTCTCTCTGCCTTTCTTTTTGTCTGTCTGTCACCATTCTCAGTCAAGGACCTGTCACTTGGTAAATGACCGGAAACAGGTTGGTGGGATTTCACCCAAAAGGAGAGAGGGCAAAACTGTCAGTGAAAATCCTTTCCTTAATTATAGGTATCTTTTGCCCCAATTAAAAATCTTAACATTGGATAACATTAAATTTGGGTTACCTGAAGATCCAGGAAATATACTGTAATAATTTTCAGCTATGTTTTTAAAGAATTTATACTCATCTCAGATCAATCAGCTTGCGATATACCATAAAAGTAAAAGACTAAATATATATACTAGGTTCCTCATAGGCAATGCTTCCTCTATTTATTTTTTTGATCTCTCTCTCTTTCTCTCTCTTTCTCTCTCTCTTTCTCTCTCTCTCACTCCATCCCTCCCATCACTTACCACTGAGAAGCATTTTGGGATGCCATAGACAGACCACAAGTAGTCGGTATCACAGCGAAGCCCTGCAGGCCATGGCTCTGCATCATGGGCTCCGTGTTGAGATGGTAGAGATTACTAGCCACTGACATCATGGAGGAGGATGGACACTTCCTTTTCAAAGCCACCCATGTCCTCAACCTCTGCCCTCATCACCGAGGGTCACACTGATCACAGCTTAACCAGGCGATTACAGTGATGCATAACATGACTATCAATAACCTCTAAAGTGTGACCATTGACCCTGAAGATGAACAGGGTATTTGAGCATGTGACTTGTTAACTCCAAGCTACCGTCTCGCTCTTCTTCCCAAAAAGTGAATTACCAGGCATATTTACTGGCTCTGGCTCACTCCCACATCATCCCTCTTCATACCCTCTACATGCCGCTCAATCACTAAGTCACAGACTGAACTGAAAAATAGGCACATGTAGGTTATTTCCTGCCAGAAAACGTATCTATGTTAATGCAACACTAGTTCAGGAGTCAGGAGCCATCACTATTAAAAAAGAAAATTAAAAAAAAAATACCCCCCCCCAAAAAAAAGAAAATGCCAGTTCCTCCTGTGCAAATTTTAAAATGTGTGTGCACTCCATCTTAAAAAGGTGTGTGTGTGGGGAACTGTGCTTATAAGGCTTCCACCAATCTGCTTGACATATAGAAAATTCAGTTTTAATTCTACTCCTGCGCAATAGTATGGCATGACATAATATAAAGTCAAATTTAGCTTAGCTAAGATTCTGCAAACTACAGCTCTAATTATTGTTTTGATTGGCATGGACAGCTGTTCTATATACCTATGTATATAAATGTCCTTGAAGGAGACTTAACTCATTACTGCCTAAATCCTAATTAACTATTAACTGATACTGTCTATTCTATTACTAAATGTATATGTATTATAACTCCACATGTCTGTCTGTCTCTGTTGATCTATCTATGAATTTTATATAATGTGATGCAAACAAGTATTTATCTTTCTATCTATTTCTATCTGTCGATCTTTCTATTTTATACATAGCAAAACAAACAAGTATGCAGCATAAATAGCTGGAAACTGCTGCCTTGGCTAACCAGATTGTTTTTTCTCAATCAGCATTTTTATACAACACACAAAGTGAAAGTAGATTCCCACATGTCTTATAATGTGTGTCACAAATTCCCGATGGGCTTCCATCACTACCTAGAGGCTAAGAAGTGATCTGATTACTATGAATCCTCAGGGATAACAGCTTCCTGACTTTATTTTAGCAGTTCATGATTTATTCATTGGTTTCCTCGAAAGCCCTAGGAGATAGAAGGATGTATTTGAGTCAGCTTAGCCACTTCAAAGCATTTAGTTGCTATATTGTGATAAATCCTTTTTTCGCTCTCCCTGTTTATTGCACTTCCCGTGTCTGTTTTGTTTTTGTTCTTTTTCCCTCAAATATTTTTGTTCATAACAGCGATTACCTTTTGTGATAATTTTCTTTCAAATGTATATATTGTTTAAAAATCTTTGTTTATTTTACAGTCACATGAGTTGCATTATGGGATATTCCTTTATGTATCAAACACTTGTTAAAATCAGTCAGTTAAAGGGACATATGTCATTATAACTGTTAGTAATCACATAAAACACTATAGGTTAGATTACAGTTGGAACGCAAATTTGCGCTTTCGCAAGCGCGATATTAAAAGTAAAAAGAAAGCCACTTTGTGGTCACATACTAGCGCTCAAAAGGGCGCAACAAGCTACTGTGGCTGCATAATCGCATTTCCCCATAGACTATAATAGAGTCTCATTAATATGCTGCATAACTAACAGCCACAGCTTGTGCAACCCTGATTGCAACAACACATTAATATATATATGAACACTTATGATTTTTTTTTATATCAGACAGTGTTAAAGGGACACTGAATCCAATTTTTTTCTTTTGTGATTCAGATAGAGCATGCAATTTTAAGCAACTTTCTAATTTACTCCTATTATCAATTTTTCTTCGTTCTCTTGCTATCTTTATTTGAACAAAAGCCATCTAAGCTTTTTTGGGTTCAGAACTCTGGACAGCACTTTTTGATTGGTGGATGAATTTTTTCCACCAATCAGCAAGGACAACATAGGTTGTGCACCAAAAGTGGGCCGGCATCTAAACTTAGATTCTTGCATTTCAAATAAAGATACCAAGATAATAAAGAAAATTTGATAATTGGAGTACATTAGAAAGTTGCTTAAAATTACATGCTCTATCTGAATCATGAAAGAAAAAATTTGGATTCAGTGTCCTTTTAATATGAGTGTTACTGTCCTGTTACACGTATTCCTAATGTGGTTTGTGACATTTTTTGTCACTTAACCAGAGGTCTGAGGTTGCGGCGTTTACTTGTGAGTAAAATGCGATTGCACTCTTTCGGTCGCATTTACTTCTAACTTGTAATATTAAGGTTATTAAGCGTACATCAGAAAAGGCACATTTTGTCTCAGCACAAAAGCACAGAGATTAGCGCTCCACTTGTAAACTAGCCCTATTATATTTGAAGCATAAATGACTTACTTACCCTAATGAAAATTTATTTTTTTCTTCTTTTGAACATCACTGCTGCCTACCTCCTAGAGAGTAAAAGTAGTGTACAAAGATACTCCATCCCTTAGTGTTATCTACAAAAAGGCCCTCCGCTTTGGGGTTGTCAAATTATAAGAAAGAAGTCAAGACTGCATTTGTATCTAAGCACCTTCTGGGAAGGACTGGATGGGTTACCTCATTAATTATTTCTTTCCAAAAATGTCCTATGATGAGTATTCAGTTGCTTCGCAAAATTCCTATAGTTTGCTCCTTATGTAACTGATTTCTGACAGAAATGCTAGATTTGATTTCAAAGGTAACTAATTATTTGATTCCATTTTTTCATTCATTGCCCTAGATTTTCCAAACAGACACAAACCCTATATAGTGCGTTTTTTTTTTTAGTAAATGGGTAATAAATCCCAGTAGTAAGACACAGGCTAATATTGGCTGATAAATAATCCAATACAAATACAAATATATTCATTGCCTGATTTTCTATGTACGACCGTTCTTTAGGGATGAATATTGTAAAGTTTAAATTAGCAGTCTGTATTCCATCCTGTGTACATCACTGCTTGTTCTACTAGACAGTAATTACTGTGAACTACTAGTTTTAACCTCTTGGTGCATTAAACTTTACCTCCCTCTGCCAAAATCCATTGTTCTTCTATTATGTTAAATTGACCTTGGAAGTAGAACAGGAGACCTTTTTGGTAGCTATCAATGTTGACTCACAAATGAACTGGATCCGATTACTGATTCCCTTGTGGTCAAAAGTAGAAGTCATCATCCATGTGCTGAATCCTATTGAAGATAGCCTAGCATAAGTAAATTCCATGCTAAATTAATCTGGTACTGGATACCTCTCAACAATTGTAAACTGGACCTCTACGTTTTCTTTTGAAATTAAAATTATGTATAAAACTTTCTCATTAGACTTTTCCACATTCAGGACGAATCAGCAACTGTATCTATAATTTGATGGCTTCTGATTCCAGTAAACATCTTCCTCCAATCTTATTGTCTTACAGGCATTTACTTATCAACCCGTCAACTTACTTGCATTCACCGGCACCAATACGCTCGCTTAAGATCGCCTAACTTTGCTGCCGCGGACCTGAATACGTTCTCCAAAGTTACCAAAAAAGTTGTCAAAAAGCCGCGCACCAAGTACGGGGTGATGAGCAGCGGACTGTTGTTAGCTAACAGTCATCGATCTCGCTGCTCTTCGGCTTTTTCCCAGCTTTATTTGTACCCTGTCACTAAACACAGCCACTATACTATACTGTTTTACCCCTATACCGCTGCTCCTGGACCCCGCCACAACTAAATAAAGGTATTAACCCCTAAACGCTGCTCCCGGAGCCCACCGCCACCTACATTATACTTATTAACCCCTAATCTGCAGCCCTTACACCGCCGCCACCTACTTTATGTTATTAACCCCTAATCTGCCCCCCTACACCGCTGCCACCTGCATTATACTTATTAACCCCTAATCTGCCATCCCCAATGTCACCGCCACTATATTAAATTTATTAACCCCTAAACCTAAGTCTAACCCTAACACCCCCTAACTTAAATCTAATTTAAATAAATATAAATAAAATTACTATCATTAACTACATTATTCCTATTTAAAACTAAATACTTACCTATAAAAAAATACCCTAATATAGCTACAATATAACTAATAGTTACATTGTATCTAGCTTAGGGTTTATTTTTATTTTACAGGCAAGTTTGTATTTATTTTAACTAGGTAGAATAGATACTAAATAGTTATTAACTATTTAATAACTACCTAGCTAAAATAAATACAAAAGTACTTGTAAAATAAAACCTAACCTAAGTTACAATTACACCTAACACTACACTATAATTAAATAAATTAACTAAATCCAAGATGGCGTCCCTCAAATTCCAATTGGCTGATAGGATTCTATCAGCCAATCGGAATTAAGGTAGGACAAATCTGATTGGTTGATTTAATCAGCCAATCGGATTGAAGTTCAATCCGATTGGCTGATTGGATCAGCCAATAGAATTGACCGTGCATTCTATTGGCTGAACTTCAATCTGATTGGCTGATTAAATCAACCAATCGGATTTCTCCTGCCTTAATTCAGCCAATCAGAATTCGAGGGACGCCATCTTGGATGATGTCAATTAAAGGAACCGTCATTCGTCGGGTAGTCGTTGGCCGAGGAGGATGTTCCACGCCGGAGGTCTTCAAGATCGAGCTGCTCATCGCCGCAAGGATGAAGATAGAAGATGCCGCTTGGATGAAGACTTCTGCTGGATGGAGGACCTCTTCTGCCCCGATCAGATGAAGACTTCTGCCGGTCCCGATGTCCTCTTCTGCCCCATCGGATGAACACTTCTGGATGGATCGGATGACCACTTGTGCCCGGCTGGGTGAACACGGCTCAAGGTAGGGTGATCTTCAATGGGGTATTGTTAGGTTTTTTAAACTGGGATTGGGTGGGTTTTAGAGTAGGGATGTGTGGGTGGTGGGTTGTAATGTTGCGGGGTATTGTATTTGTTTTTTTTACAGGTAAGAGAGCTGATTACTTTGGGGCAATGCCCCGCAAAAAGCCCCTTTAAGGGCTGGTAAAAGAGCTGATTACTTTGGGGGGCTTTTTTATTTTATTAGGGGGCTAGATTAGGTGTAATTAGTTTAAAATTCTTGTAATATTTTTTTATTTTTTTAAATTTAGTGTTTATTTTTTTTGTAATATAGTTTAGTTTAATTGTATTTTGGTTTAGATAATTGTAGTTAATTTATTTAATTAATTTATTGATAATGTAGTGTTAGGTGTATTTGTAACTTAGGTTAGGATTTATTTTACAGGTAATTTTGTAATTATTTTAACTAGGTAGCTATTAAATAGTTATTAACTATTTAATAGCTATTGTACCTAGTTAAAATAAATCCAAAGTTGCCTGTAAAATAAATATAAATCCTAAAATAGCTACCATGTAACTATTAGTTATATTGTAGCTATGTTAGGGTTTATTTTATAGCTAAGTATTTAGTTTTAAATAGGATTCATTTATTTAATTTTAGAAATTTAATTTAGATTTATTCAAAATAGATTTAACTTAGGGGGGTGTTAGGGTTAGGGTTAGACTTAAGTTTAGGGGTTAATAACTTTATTATAGTAGCGGCAACGTTGGGGGCGGGAGATTAGGGGTTAATAATTGTAGGTAGGTGGCGGCGACGTTGGGGGGGGCAGATTAGGGGTTAATAAAATTTATTATAGTGTTTGCGAGGCGGGATTGTGGCGGTTTAGGGGTTAATTCATTTATTATAGTGGAAACGATGTCCGGTCGGCAGATTAGGGGTTAATAAGTGTAGGTAGGTGGCAGCGTCATGGGGGGGGGCAGATTAGGGGTTAATAAATATAATGTAGGTGTCGGCGATGTTAGGGGCAGCAGATTAGGGGTTCATAGTTATAATGTAGGTGACGGCGATGTCCGGTCGGCAGATTAGGGTTTAAATAATTTTATTATAGTGTTTGCGATGTGGGGGGGCCTCGGTTTAGGGGTTAATAGGTAGTTTATGGGTTTTAGTGTACTTTGTAGCACTGTAGTTATGAGCTTTATGTTCCGGCGTTAGCCCATAAAACTCTTAACTACTGGCTTTTATATGCGGTAGGAGTCTTGGAGGTAGAGGCTGTACCACTCACTTTCTTCAAGACTTGTAACACCAGCGTTAGGCAAATCCCATTAAAAAGATAGGATAGGCAATTGACCTAAGGGGATTTGCGGTAGCCAAAAGTCGCGGAAGAAAAGGGAGCGGTACACCTGTACCTGCCATACTCATAATACCAGCGGGCATTAAAAAGCAGCGTTAGGACCCCTTAACACTGTTTTTAAAGCTAACGCAGAACTCGTAGTCTAGCAGAATATTTGTTAAATATTTCAACCTGTAGAACATTTAGTTTAAACCAGTCTCTTATGCCTATGATTCTCTTATACATTAAAAAATGTCAATTATGTAGTCTCCTGTCTTGTATTAAAGTTCAGAACATTCTAGATTTACATTACTAGCTATACTCTAGTCTATTTACTTAATGTTGAATTTATCTTTGTAAATGTATGTATTTATGTTCTTATGTAGGATTTCACTTCATTACTTTCTGTCTTTTAGCTTAGAAAATTGCCTCCTTAAGAATTCAGGACGGCTCTCACTATTATCAAGCACTGTGTTTTTCTGTTCCAGATCAGTTATCTCTTAGCATATACTGCTATGAGATACATATTACTAATGTTTAATTCTGCAAGGAAGGAGGACTACAATCTGTTAAATACAAAGTGTAATCCCAATAGTTCTACTCTTAATAAGCCTACATAGTGAAATGCATTTAAGTTCTGGGCATATCCTTCTTGCTGTCTCATTTATTTGTATTAAATATTTTGAATAAAAGTTACATTTTATTATTTAAAACTATATATGGAAATATGAATATTGAGAAAACGCAGTCTTAATATAAGTAAAAAATAGGACACAATAGAAGATTTGTACAATCACGCTTATACTTTACATACATATTTTAACATTATACTATACAATCTTGAATATGACGAATATATAGGCATTCCGTGGGAGTTTATTAGGCGTTCCATGGGAATAACCTGAATTTTAATGGGGAAACATTGCTGTGGGTTTCTAATATTCAAAGTACTGTCCTCTATCATAGCTATCCCTTTTCTGCCATTTCAGTCTCGACTGCTTTTCAGTGGCGATATTTCCCAATGTGACAAATATAGTGAATGTAGAATGAAACTGAATATAAATATGCCCCCCCCCCGCCTATGTCACAACTCAGTGGCAATGCTGGTGAACTTTTGGTGAAGTTGCAATCCGCATTATATTCTATGGGAGACACATCACCACTTATCAGCACAACGAGGTTCAGCCCACTTTTTTAGTATGTATCGGGGAATGCGAGCCTGGCAAACCCAAACAGACAATATCTCGTCAGTCTGACAATGTTTTGAATATCAGGGCCAGAATACGTGCAGTTAGAGATAGCTGTCATTTAAACTTTGAAAGGAGTAAAAAAAACACCCATTTCAGGGGCATTTGGAATCACTAGAGAAAAGGACTATTTTTCATATGTGCATGTATGTTTTTATTACATAAAATAACTTTATTTAAAGGGAAAAAAAAAAGGTAGTAGAGTCTGTTATGTATGATAGGGACAATATAATCAACAAGTATAGGGGGTTTTAATTAAAATACACTCTTCTTTCTTTATCTGACATAGTTGCAACATTTCTTGAAGAACAATAAAAACGAAATTTATGCTTACCTGATAAATGTCTTTCTTTCTTGACACAGTGAGTCCACGGATCATAATCAATTACTGTTGGGAATATCACTCCTGGCCAGCAGGAGGAGGCAAAGAGCACCACAGCAAAGCTGTTAAATATCACTCCCCTACCCACAATTCCCCAGTCATTCGACCAAAGGGAAAGGAGAGAAAGGAAGTAACACAAGGTGCAGAGGTGCCTGAGGTTAATATAAAAAGAAACTGTCTGAATACAGGGCGGGCCATGGACTCACCATGTCAAGAAAGAAATACATTTATTAGGTAAGCATAAATTTAGTTTTCTTTCTAATGACACGGTGAGTCCATGAATCATCATCAATTACTGTTGGGAACCAATACCCAAGCCAGAGAACACAGATTATAAGGGAGGGACAAGACAGGAACCTAAACAGAAGGTACCACTGCTTGAAGAACCTTTCTCCCAAAAGAAACCTCAGCCGAGGCAAAAGTATCAAATTTATAGTATTTGGAAAAAGTTTGCAAAGATGACCAAGTTGCAGCCTTGCAAATCTGTTCCACAGAAGATTCATTTTTGAAAGCCCAGGAAGAAGAAACAGCCCTTGTGGAATGAGCTGTAATTTTCTCAGGAGGTTGCTGTCCAGCAGTCTCATATGCCAAGCAAATAACGCTCTTCAGCCAAAAGGAAAGTGAAGTAACTGTAGCTTTCTGACCCTTGGGTTTCCCAGAAAAGAAAACAAACAATGCAGAAGACTGACGAAAGTCCTTAGTTGCCTGAAAATAAAATTTTAGCCCTTGCACAACATCCAGATTATGCAACAAGTGTTCTTTGTGAGAAAAAGGATTAGGACACAAAGAAGGTACAACGATTTCCTGATTAATATTCTTTGGGCAGGAATCCAAACTTAGTACGCAGAACCATATTATCAGAGTGAAATATAAGAGAAGGGAAATCACACTGTAAAGAAGAGAGTTCAGAAACTCTCTGAGCAGAGGAAATAGTATCAAGAAAGAAAACTTTCTAAGATAGCATCTTAATATCTAAAGAATGCATAGGCTCAAACGGAACAAAAAAAGAACAAGGTTAAGACTCCATGGAGGAGTAACAGGTTTAAACACAGGCCGAATTCTAACCAAGGCCTGGCAAAACAATTGCACATCTGGCACATCCCCCAAGCGCTTATGTAACAAAATAGACAATGAAGAAATCTGACTCTTTAGAGTACTTGCCAACAAACCCTTCTCCAGACCATCCTGGAGAAAGGACAAAATCCTAGGAATCCTTACTCAACTCCAAGAGTATCCTTTGGATTCACACCAATACAAGTATTTATGCCAGATCTTATGGTAAATTTTGCGAGTCACAGGCTTATGAGCCTGAATCAAGGTCTCAATGACCAACTCTGAAAATCCACGCTTAGATAAAACTAAGCGTTCAATCTCCAAGCAGTCAGCTTCAGAGAAACGAGATTTGGATGAAGGAAGGGACCCCGAAGTAGAAGGTCCTTCCTCAGAGGCAGTCTCCAAGGTTGAAAGGATGACATTTCCACTAGGTCTGCATACCAAATCCTGCGAGGCCACGCCGGGGCTATGAGAATTACAGACACCCTCTCCTGCTTGATTTGAGCAATGACTCTTGGAAGGAGAGCAAATGGAGTAAACAGGTATGCTAGACTGAAGTTCCAAGGAACTGCCAGAGGAACTTTCAGAAATGCCTGCAGATCTATTGACCTCGAGCTGTATCTTGGAAGTTTGGCATTCTGACGAGAAGCCATGAGATCCAACTCTGGCTGCCCCCACTTAAGGGTCAAGCTGGAAAACACATCCGAATGAAGTTCCCACTCCCCGGGATGAAAAGTGTGTCTGCTCAGAAAATCTGCTTCCCAATTGTCCACTCCTGGGATGTGGATTGCAGAAAGACAGCAGTTGTGGGTCTCCGCTTACTGAATAATTCAGGCCACCTCTGTCATTGCCAAGGAACTCAGAGATCCCCCCTGGTGGTTGATGTAGGCCACCGAGGTTATGTTGTCTGACTGGAATCTGATAAACCGGGCTAAGGCTAACTGAGGCCAGGCCAGCTCTAAGATGTTTATGGGCAGGACTGACTCCTCCTTAGTCCATATGCCCTTAGACTTCACTGAGCCCCATACTGCTCCCCAACCTAGAAGGCTGGAATCCGTGGTCACAATCACCCAGGAGGGTCTGCAGAAGCAAGTACCCTGGGAGAGATGATCCTGAGAAAGCCACCATGGAAGAGAGACTATTGACGCCTGATCTAGATCTACACACGGGGAGACAGGTCCGTATAGTGCCCGTTCCATTGCCTGAGCATGCATAACTGCAGAGGTCTGAAATGAGTAAACGGAATGATGTCCATGGAAGCCACCATCAGACCGATTACCTCCATATATTGAGCCACTGACGGCCATGGAGAGGACTGAAGGACAAGACAAGAGTTGAAAATCTTTCTTTTTTTGACCTCTGTCAGAAAAATCTTCAAGGGAGTCTATGATGGTCCTAAAAAATACGACCCTTGTAACTGGAACCAGAGAACTTTTTTCCCAATTCACTTTCCATCCGTGGGATCGAAGAAAAGACAACAAGATCTCCATATGAGATTCTGTTTGTTGAAAAGATGGAACCTGAACCAGAATGTCGTCCAGATAAGGTGCCACTGCAATGCCCCAAGATCGAAGCACAGCTAAAAGAGCCCCCCAGAACCTTTGAAAAAATTCTGGGAGCTGTGGCAAGGCCGAATGAAAGGGCCAGGAACTGGAAATGATTGTCCAAAAATGCGAATCTCAGAAACTTGTGATGGTCCCTGTGAATGGAAACATGAAGGTATGCATCCTTTAGGTCTATGGTTGTCATGAACTGACCCTCTTGTACCAAGGGAAGAATGGAGCGTATAGTCACCATCTTGAAGGATGGCTCTCTGAGAAACTTGTTTAAACATTTTAGATCTAGGATTGGTCGAAAAGTTCCCTGCTTTTTGGGAACTACTAACAGATTCGAGTAAAATCCCATTTCCCTTTCCTGAAAAGGAACTGGAACTATTACCCCCAGGGTGGCAAGGTCATTGACACAATGTAAGAACGCCTCTTTTTTATCTTTTATTACAGATAATATAGAGAGGAGAAACCTGTCTCTGGGAGGAACAGATTTGAAGTCTATTTTGTATCCCTGGGAGACAATGTCCACCACCCAGGGATCTGGTACATCTCTTATCCAAGCCTGGGAGAAAAAAAGAGTCTGCCCCCTACAAGATCAGCTCCCGGATTGGGGGCCAACCCTTCATGCTGATTTGGAATCAGCTGAAGGCTTTTTAGTTTGCTTTCCCTTATTCCAGGACTGGTTGGGCTTCCAGATCTTGCTTGGAGGAAGGGGAGGAGGACTTGCCTTTAAAGTTATGAAAGGAACGAAAATTACTCTGACGTCCCTTCTGCTTATTCTTTTTATCTTGAAGAAGAAAATAACCCTTCCTCCAGTAATACCTGAGATATTTTCCGCCAAACCAGGTCCAAACAAGGCCTTACCCTTGTAAGGAATAGCCATGAGCTTAGATTTAGATGAAACATCCGCAGACCAGGACTTCAACCACAAGGCCCTGCGGGCTAGGACTGCAAAACCAGAAATTTTGGCACCCAGTTTAATAACCTGTAAGGAAGCATCTGTAATGAAGGAATTGGCTAACTTGAGAGTCTTAATCCTGTCCTGGATCTCATTAAGACGGGTATCCGTCAGAAGAGATTCAAACAACGCATCAAACCAGTAAGATTCAGCGCTGTTAACAGTGGTGATACACACAGCAGGTTGCCATTGTAGACCCTGGTGGACATACATCTTTTTAAGTAAAGCCTCCAATGTTTTATCCATTGGATCTTGAAAAGAACAACTATCCTCTATGGGAATAGTAGTCCTCTTGGCCAAAGTGGAGATCGCTCCTTCTACCTTAGGAACCATCTGCCACAACTCTTTAATAGATTCCACTATAGGAAACATCTTCTTGAAAATAGGAGATAGAGAAAAGGGAATGCCAGGTCTTTCCCATTCTCTGGGAATCTCTGCAGCACGGTCAGGAACCAGAAAGAATTCCACCACAGAGGATACATCAAAGTATTTGTTCAATTTACTAGACTTTTTAGGATTGACTATAATAGTTGTATCAGAGTCATCCAAAGAAGCCAAAACTTCCTTAAGTAATAAGTAAAGGTGTTCTAGCTTAAATCTGAAGGATACCACTTCAGCATCAGAAGAAGGAATTACACTGTCTGAGTCTGAGATTTCCTCCTAAGATGCTACTGACATGTCTTCTTCCTCAGGCTTATGGGAAGGAACATTCTGGATAGCCAGAACTTGATCAGAAACCTTAATAACTGTTTCCTTAAATTTCCTTTTACGCCTTCCCTGCAACATGGGGAAAGCTGACAAGGCCTCAGATACGGCAAGGGATACCTGGGAAGCAATGTCTTGTAGAGAAAATCCTGCAGGATTGCAAGAGAAAACACAGGGCACTGTATGTGGAGACTGAAAAAGTTGGGATGCTTGAGGAGAAAGCTGCGGCATATCTGCAACAGGAGACACCTAAACAGCATTTGCCTGGGATAATGGTGGCTCATGGTCAAATATTTTATCTCTATAACTTAAAGGTCTCTCAATGCATGAGGAACAAAAAGGAACTGGTGGTTCCACCTGAGCATCAAAAGATTACTGACAAGCAGCAACTTCGCCTGGGATAATGGTTTGAAAAGCCTCTTGGTCCATCTTATGTAATAAATAAGGATAAAGTGTAAAAAGTCTTTATTTGAAAATAAAAAATAAATGTGTACTGTGTCGTTAAATAGAAATGTGTGTTAGCGCAACAAACCAAATAGACCTCAGGCTACCTATACACCTTTACCTATATCTTTACTGAGGTGCCTACCTGTCCTGCAGCTCATTTTAAAATACAGAGCAGTTACAGAGCCCAAACTGCCGAAAAAAACAGCTTACAACAATAATCTCCATGACCAAAAGTTAAAGTATAAAAACTACTATAACACACTGAGCCACCATAAATCACCTCACAGTCTCAATGCCCAAACTGCCTAAAAGAATCCCCAAACATGAAGGTTTAATAAAGTCCCAAATTAAATAAGACAGCTTTTAGCTGTAACAAGTGCCAACAATCTCCTTTCAAAAGAAAATTAAAATGGCACTTACCTGAAAGTGCTGTCCGGCAGCAGGACAGCTCATCTGATTTGAGAGGGTGCAGCACCTCACATGGACCTGTGAAGAGAGAAAAACTGAGTAAACCTAATCAGGTTTTCTAGTTAGGGCAGCAGATTCTTGAGAAAACACAGTGAGGATTGTACCTCACAAGTTCTCAAGTGCTCAAAAGCCACCACTTCCCTACTGAAAAGGCTGATGTAGACTAGGCTAGACCCCAGAAAAGAACAGAGTAAGCTTACTCTGCTAAAAAAAAAAAAAAAATCTTGATTGAAGAAAACTTCTCATCAGACATCTAAACTTCACCTCCTCCTTGCACTACAGGCAAAGAGAATGACTGGGTTATTGTGGGTAGGGTAATGGTATTTAACAGCTTTGCTGTGGTGCTCTTTGCCTCCTCAGGCTGGCCAGGAATCATATTCCCAACAGTAATTGATGATGATCTGTGGACTCACTATGTCATTAGAAAGAAAGTTGGGCTAATTATGCAGCATAAGACAGAAACTAAAACCTGAGAGGAGTGATTTTAAATATGATTGTGTATACCTTATTTAGATACTCACCAAAAATGGTCTTTATTACTATATTTATGTTTTATTATCTACTTTGACCTGCACCTTAAATGGACACTAAACTCAAAATGAATCTTTAATGAGAGTATGCAATATTAAACTTTATATTAAACTTTCCAATGTATTTCCATTTTAAGTTAGTTCTCAGTTTTTTTATATGTACACTTTCTAAGGTACCTGTTTCTACTGAGCATGTGCAAGAGTTCACAGTGTATAAGCTTGAGTCTGTAATTGGCCGTTGGCTGTCACATGATACAGTGGGAAAAGAAATTTAAGCAATCTTTCATTTTTTTCAGAAAAATAAATATACTGATAATTTGAAATGCATTGTATTTTTATTGTACATTTGTAGATGACACGATTCTATTGTATTTAATGGTCTTTTAAAATTACCAGACATACTGGTATCATGCTGATTGGACTGCAGTTTACCGGAGCTCCATTTTACCCTGATTCACTCACCCACTCTCAACAACAACTGTCATGTTATGTAATTTCTCTCCTCATTCTGTTTTTCTTCTTGTCATCACCAAAGCCCCTGTTCCTCTTGCTCCATGATGTAAAAGAATCAGAATATGAGGAAATATTTGTTATATCATTTGCAAATTATGTGCTGATATGTTTCTGTATATATGTAAGTGATGCTTATTTTTGGGACATATATTTGGAGTCTATTCTACATTTGCTTTTGAGGTGCTTGATATTCCGCAGACTATGGTCTTCTTTGATTTCAGTAGTCTCAGCAGCCTATCATGCGAGAACCCTAGCTCAGTGTCTGATTCACTGGCTATTGGCTGTTTTCTTTGTCTAAGCGGATGGATGCAGCGCAATAGAATATATTCTAGGAATGCTCATTATTAGTGATATTTACTCACCCCAGCCACTAATAACCCACAGCACTCTGTGTGAGTTTCTCTTTTAATATTATTATCTATATTCTCTCACTATAAATCGTGCAATTTGTAGAAAGTTACTGTTTATATGTAGTTTTATGATTCATCTAATAGATGTTTACTCTTAGGATTATTGAACAAAAACAAGAATGTGAGATGTTCATTACTAGGTTACTCACAGTGTCCAAATTGGCTTAATTGGGCCTTTACTTTTTAAGCCTATGACTAAATATCCCCAAGAATGTGTGAAACCTTGCGGTAAGTGATTAGATGGTTCTATGGGTCCCATTTATTAATGTAGTACACCAAAAGGTAGGGTCAGCACTACAGATGTGTGCACGAGAGACAGGGATATACTGCTAATTCCCTCAAAACATCCATACAGGGAGTGCAGAATTATTAGGCAAATGAGTATTTTGACCACATCATCCTCTTTATGCATGTTGTCTTACTCCAAGCTGTATAGGCTCGAAAGCCTACTACCAATTAAGCATATTAGGTGATGTGCATCTCTGTAATGAGAAGGGGTGTGGTCTAATGACATCAACACCCTATATCAGGTGTGCATAATTATTAGGCAACTTCCTTTCCTTTGGCAAAATGGGTCAAAAGAAGGACTTGACAGGCTCAGAAAAGTCAAAAATAGTGAGATATCTTGCAGAGGGATGCAGCACTCTTAAAATTGCAAAGCTTCTGAAGCGTGATCATCGAACAATCAAGCGTTTCATTCAAAATAGTCAACAGGGTCGCAAGAAGCGTGTGGAAAAACCAAGGCGCAAAATAACTGCCCATGAACTGAGAAAAGTCAAGCGTGCAGCTGCCAAGATGCCACTTGCCACCAGTTTGGCCATATTTCAGAGCTGCAACATCACTGGAGTGCCCAAAAGCACAAGGTGTGCAATACTCAGAGACATGGCCAAGGTAAGAAAGGCTGAAAGACGACCATCACTGAACAAGACACACAAGCTGAAACGTCAAGACTGGGCCAAGAAATATCTCAAGACTGATTTTTCTAAGGTTTTATGGACTGATGAAATGAGAGTGAGTCTTGATGGGCCAGATGGATGGGCCCGTGGCTGGATTGGTAAAGGGCAGAGAGCTCCAGTCCGACTCAGACGCCAGCAAGGTGGAGGTAGAGTACTGGTTTGGGCTGGTATCATCAAAGATGAGCTTGTGGGGCCTTTTCGGGTTGAGGATGGAGTCAAGCTCAACTCCCAGTCCTACTGCCAGTTTCTGGAAGACACCTTCTTCAAGCAGTGGTACAGGAAGAAGTCTGCATCCTTCAAGAAAAACATGATTTTCATGCAGGACAATGCTCCATCACACGCGTCCAAGTACTCCACAGCGTGGCTGGCAAGAAAGGGTATAAAAGAAGAAAATCTAATGACATGGCCTCCTTGTTCACCTAATCTGAACCCCATTGAGAACCTGTGGTCCATCATCAAATGTGAGATTTACAAGGAGGGAAAACAGTACACCTCTCTGAACAGTGTCTGGGAGGCTGTGGTTGCTGCTGCAAGCAATGTTGATGGTGAACAGATCAAAACACTGACAGAATCCATGGATGGCAGGCTTTTGAGTGTCCTTGCAAAGAAAGGTGGCTATATTGGTCACTGATTTGTTTTTGTTTTGTTTTTGAATGTCAGAAATGTATATTTGTGAATGTTGAGATGTTATATTGGTTTCACTGGTAAAAATAAATAATTGAAATGGGTATATATTTGTTTTTTATTAAGTTGCCTAATAATTATGCACAGTAATAGTCACCTGCACACACAGATATCCCCCTAAAATAGCTATAACTAAAAACAAACTAAAAACTACTTCCAAAAATATTCAGCTTTGATATTAATGAGTTTTTTGGGTTCATTGAGAACATGGTTGTTGTTCAATAATAAAATTAATCCTCAAAAATACAACTTGCCTAATAATTCTGCACTCCCTGTATATACAGAGAGTCTCCAGCACTAAGATGAAAAATTCTTTATTGTAGACACATAAAAATCAGCAACGTTTCGGTGATTAACCCCTTAATCATGCTATCCAAGGGGTTAATCCCCAAAACGTTGCTGATTTTTATGTGTCTACAATAAAGAATTTTTCATCTTAGTGCTGGAGACTCTCTGTATATATCCCATTTATTAATGGCCGGGCAGACAAGGACCACTCCCGAGAACCCAACAAGTGAGCAGTGGCTTGTGCAATGCCCCCTGCTAGCATGTGGCTCTCAATCCTCCTGATCAGATGAGTTTGTGAGGATTTCACTCCACCACACTTTAGGTGGAAGAGAGGCTAAGTAACGTTTCAGGCTTGCTCCTGCAAACCCTAAACATGAAGACCTTGAGCTGAAGCTGCTTTTGCAGCTTCCCTAATGGGGCTCTACGAGTGTGATGAGACATTTAAGGACTAGGATTTAATTAGTTAGTCATATATTTATGAGTGAAGGTTAGTGTGTTAAAGTAGCAGAAGATTGTCCACCTTTGTAAGGGTTGTCTCTCTTTTATATATTATAGAAGTAGTTTCCTTCTTCATGACTGCTTTTCCCAATGTTTGTGTCTACAACCTTGAAAACAATAATTATATATTACATTGGCTTCCTTTGTTTTTTTGTGTTTTTTTATGGGCTTTTTTAAACAGTGGGCAGAACTACAGCCTGGACCTACACTAGCACGGAAACCACCAGTCTTCATGTCTTATTTAATATAAATTGCAGGCATATGACTATAATCTACTTATCTCTTTAAATTGCTAGATATTTGCATACGTACAAACATTCGGTTATGATCAACCAACTATAATCTAATTGATTTATGTGAAAGGTTTAATAAACAATACTATTGTTTAGATATAAACCTGTTTATTTTCAGCCACGTTTCTTCTTAAGTACGCATTGATATATTGACAAATAAAATATACTGTGTTGCATTAACTTTTTTAAAACAAATCAATATCTACCTAGCTTGAAATATTTGACAATACTAGATCAATACTTCTGAGTGGCACTGAAGGACTGTGATGTGATTTAAGAGTAAAATGGCCAAATCAGTTGGGAGTTAAATTGACCTATTGATTTTTATGTTTGTTATGATTAAGTGCTACTGCCAAGTAAGAGCAAAGTGAGTTATTGTGAGATAATCAAATTTACATTTAACATGTCTAATGAATAAAGTTGCAAACTTACCAACAGTGTAAATGCTGAATACTTAAAGTGACAGTCAACACCATAATTTTTGTTGTGTAAAAAGATAGATAATTCCTTTATTACCCATCCCCCAGTTTTGCATAACAAACACAGTTATATTAATACACCTTTTACCTCTGTGATTACATTGTATCTAAGCCTCTGCAAACTGCCCCCTTATTTCAGTTCTTTTGACAGGCTTGCACTTTAGCCAATCACTGCTTACTCCTCTGTAAATTAACGTGCGTGAGCTCAATGTTATCTATGTGAAACACATGATTTAATGCCCTCTAGTGGTGAAAAACTGTCAAAATGCTTTCAAATTAGAGGCAGCCTTCAAGGTCTAAGAAATTAGCATATGAACCTCCTAGGTTTAGCTTTCAACGAAGAATACCAAGAGAACAAGGCACAATTGGTGATAAAAGTATTTTGATAAGTTGTTTAAAATTACATGCCCTAATTGAATCATGAAAAATATTTTGCGACTTGACTGTCCCTTTAAAGAGTAAACAAATGAAACATAAGGACACATATTTTTATTTTATATTTTAATTTCTGTTCATTTTTTTAAACATTTTTTAAAAAAAATATAATAAATAGAAATTCTCTCTCTCTCTCTCTCTCTCTCTCTATATATATATATATATATATATGATAATATATGTTAAAACCATGGGAGCCAGTGTCTTATTTAACTTTTTGTTCTGCCCTTTGCACTGCTGTCCCCTGAATCCCCAATTCTCCACCCCAACAATTTTATCTCATATTTTCCTCAAATATTTCTTACAACTAGAGGCCAGTGATACATGTAAAGATCATACATCCCCACTAGACAACTAGGATTCAGTGACTTGTAATACAATAAAATATTTTGAGAGAATGTAAAGACGTTGTGCTATAGAATTGCCCCTATATCCAGCAGTGCCCTTGATAGGTGTGTAAGAACTCCATATTGTGGTCCTACTGTCTGTACATTTTGCAAGTGGCATCATTCCAGAGGTTTAGTAAGGGTTAAAGAGTTTCTTGAAGACATTTTTCTTTTTATTTTTTTATTTTGTTTGTATCCAAGATGATTTTTTCCCCCTGTACCACAATAGAATGCATTATATACGGTGTTCTCACACATCTATAAATCTTTGTGTAAAGTAATTTACGAAATTATGAAATCTGAACTATTGACATGTTATCCATTGGGGAAGTAAGCAAAATTGTTGTTCTTTGAATTGGCAAGTCCCTTGGAGAACATTGTTTCTGTCAGCTGCTTAAAATATAGTACAACACAAACTTTTTATATAAAAAGTAACAATCTTTACTTAGAAAACACAAGAATTTAAAAATCAATGCTATACGGTCAGTAAACTCAGAAATTGATTCCTCAAAGGTTTATTGCGGCTGTTTGCACGTCGGAAGGAGCGCTCGTATTACAAGTTGAAACTAAATGCAAACATGTAAGCGCAATCGCAAATTACGCTAGAATTATTACCGGGACCTCAGAGCTCTGGTTAACCGATATGCGAGACAAAAAGTTTCACAAAACACATCAATAATACATTTAAAAAAACTGTTACATTCATAATAACACTATCTGATAAAACTTATTTAAAAAAATATTGCACACAAAAGTTATAGGGACTCAAAGATATGAAGTCTCAGGTGTAAGGAAAAAAAGGACTGCAAAGAAGTTTAAAGTAGAGATACATACGTATACATATCTAAAAATGTCTATGTATGTATGCATATACAGTATATATATATATATATATATATATATATATATGTATATGTTTATATGTGTGTATACAGGGAGTGCAGAATTATTAGGCAAATGAGTATTTTGACCACATCATCCTCTTTATGCATGTTGTCTTACTCCAAGCTGTATAGGCTCGAAAGCCTACTACCAATTAAGCATATTAGGTATTGTGCATCTCTGTAATGAGAAGGGGTGTGGTCTAATGACATCAACACCCTATATCAGGTGTGCATAATTATTAGGCAACTTCCTTTCCTTTGGCAAAATGGGTCAAAAGAAGGACTTGACAGGCTCAGAAAAGTAAAAAATAGTGAGATATCTTGCAGAGGGATGCAGCACTCTTAAAATTGCAAAGCTTCTGAAGCGTGATCATCGAACAATCAAGCGTTTCATTCAAAATAGTCAACAGGGTCGCAAGAAGCGTGTGGAAAAACCAAGGCGCAAAATAACTGCCCATGAACTGAGAAAAGTCAAGCGTGCAGCTGCCAAGATGCCACTTGCCACCAGTTTGGCCATATTTCAGAGATGCAACATCACTGGAGTGCCCAAAAGCACAAGGTGTGCAATACTCAGAGACATGGCCAAGGTAAGAAAGGCTGAAAGACGACCACCACTGAACAAGACACACAAGCTGAAACGTCAAGACTGGGCCAAGAAATATCTCAAGACTGATTTTTCTAAGGTTTTATGGACTGATGAAATGAGAGTGAGTCTTGATGGGCCAGATGGATGGGCCCGTGGCTGGATTGGTAAAGGGCAGAGAGCTCCAGTCTGACTCAGACGCCAGCAAGGTGGAGGTGGAGTACTGGTTTGGGCTGGTATCATCAAAGATGAGCTTGTGGGGCCTTTTCGGGTTGAGGATGGAGTCAAGCTCAACTCCCAGTCCTACTGCCAGTTTCTGGAAGACACCTTCTTCAAGCAGTGGTACAGGAAGAAGTCTGCATCCTTCAAGAAAAACATGATTTTCATGCAGGACAATGCTCCATCACACACAGAAAGGGTATAAAAGAAGAAAATCTAATGACATGGCCTCCTTGTTCACCTGATCTGAACCCCATTGAGAACCTGTGGTCCATCATCAAATGTGAGATTTACAAGGAGGGAAAACAGTACACCTCTCTGAACAGTGTCTGGGAGGCTGTGGTTGCTGCTGCACGCAATGTTGATGGTGAACAGATCAAAACACTGACATAATCTATGGATGGCAGGCTTTTGAGTGTCCTTGCAAAGAAAGGTGGCTATATTGGTCACTGATTTGTTTTTGTTTTGTTTTTGAATGTCAGAAATGTATATTTGTGAATGTTGAGATGTTATATTGGTTTCACTGGTAAAAATAAATAATTGAAATGGGTATATATTTGTTTTTTGTTAAGTTGCCTAATAATTATGCACAGTAATAGTCACCTGCACACACAGATATCCCCCTAAAATAGCTATAACTAAAAACAAACTAAAAACTACTTCCAAAACTATTCAGCTTTGATATTAATGAGTTTTTTGGGTTCATTGAGAACATGGTTGTTGTTCAATAATAAAATTAATCCTCAAAAATACAACTTGCCTAATAATTCTGCACTCCCTGTATATGTATTTGTGTTCATATATGTATTTACTGACATATATACACATATAAGCACGCACACATAAATACATATCTATACATATATATATATATATATATATATATACAGTATATACATACTGTATATAAGTGTGTGAGCATTGAAGCCCTTTTTAAGTAGAGGAAAACATGTAAAACCACATTTATGCAATATTCATATATAATAATGTGTTATAGGGGCCTATTTATCAAGCTCTGTATGCAGCTTGATGCCCCGTGTTTCTGGCGAGCCTTCAGGCTCACCAGAAACACGTTATGAAGCAGTGGTCCATAACCTGTCCGCCTGCTCTGAGGTGGCGGACAGACATCGCCAGAAATCAACCCAAACCAATATAATCGGGTTGATTGACACCCCCTGCTAGTGGCCGATTGTCCACGAATCTGTAGGGGGCGGTATTGCATCAGCAGTTCACAAGGACTGCTGGTGCAATGATTAATGCTGAGAGCGTATGCTGTCGACATTTATCGATGTGTAGCGGACATGATCCTCAATAATTCTGCACTCCCTGTATATGTATTTGTGTTCATATATGTATTTACTGACATATATACACATATAAGCACGCACACATAAATACATATCTATACATATATATATATATATATATATATATATATACAGTATATACATACTGTATATAAGTGTGTGAGCATTGAAGCCCTTTTTAAGTAGAGGAAAACATGTAAAACCACATTTATGCAATATTCATATATAATAATGTGTTATAGGGGCCTATTTATCAAGCTCTGTATGCAGCTTGATGCCCCGTGTTTCTGGCGAGCCTTCAGCCTCACCAGAAACACGTTATGAAGCAGTGGTCCATAACCTGTCCGCCTGCTCTGAGGTGGCGGACAGACATCGCCAGAAATCAACCCAAACCAATATAATCGGGTTGATTGACACCCCCTGCTAGTGGCCGATTGTCCACGAATCTGTAGGGGGCGGTATTGCATCAGCAGTTCACAAGGACTGCTGGTGCAATGATTAATGCTGAGAGCGTATGCTGTCGACATTTATCGATGTGTAGCGGACATGATCCTCAATATTGGATCATGTCTGCTCGCACATTCTTAAATAGGCCCCATGGTGTGTATTTACTGTAAATATTTCACATTCCAATGTTCTGCACATAGCAGAATGTTCTATGTCTTTTTAAGTTGAAATAATTCTTTATTAAGTTTTTCAAAATACAGAAAGTAAGAAAAAGAAAAAATGTAAAACATTCCAACATAAAAAATCCCTTCTTGGCTTCATCTCTCCCTTTGGTCCCTGAAAGTAAATGTAGTTAATACTTCATTGTAAAAGACGTGGAACACAAGTAAGATAACAAAATCATATCGCATCATTAAGGCACAAGTCACAACCTATCTTTTGGAATAAACCAAAGAAATTAAAACCTGTAACTAAAAGGGAAGAAGAAAAAAAAAAAAGGAAAAAAAAAAGGTGATTTACAAAGAAAGAGAAAGATAATAGCCATATTAGCTGTTTCTCCAAATTTCTCCTCCACGTTAACTCCTCACTCCCGGACCACCAGAACCAGTATATCCTCCATCACTAATATATCTCTGCTGTCACCTCCCTACCTCACCCCCAACAAAAATTGTTGTCTGTGTGTTAGTCCTGCGCCTTATACATTATCCAGTGGAACCATGTGTTCTGAAAGATTGTCTGAGTATCCTGTATATAAGCTGCTTGTTCATACATATTGTAGAAAAGTGTGATTTTTGCAATTATCTCATCTCGTGTAGGTGGACCTACCTTCCAATGACGTGCTATGCAGATCCTAGTAGCTGTACATGTTATTTTAATAAACTGATTTACATATTTATTAAATTTTTTATTTTGTTCGTGTAATAAAGCCTGTGGGAGTGACAAATGTATTGGTTCATCCAGGATGACACTAAGAAGTTTGGAAAGATCCTCCCAAGTCACCCTAATGTGAGGGCAATCCCACCACATATGCTTGTAGGTTCCCACCAACCCACAACCCCTATAACAAAGGTTGGATCCTGCAGTTGTCGCATGAGAGGTAATTACTGGGCTCAAATACCACCTTGACACTGTTTTATAAAAATTTTCTATCATGTCTGCGCTTAATAGACCCCTACAGGAAGTTTGCATTATTTGGTTCCACTCCTCCTCAGTCATGTGTGTGTCTAAATCCTGTATCCATTTGTTGTAGAGTGAGGTGTCTGGTGTATGTGCCCTTTGTATAAGTACATATAATTTTGATATCGCTTTTTTTGTCCTTGTCCCTAGTTTACAAAGGAGTTCTAATTCCGTTGGGGCTCCTTCCTGAATGTTTACCAGAAATGGGCGAAGGTTAGATGTGAACTGTAGATATTGGTACCAATGCAATGCAAAGGGAGAAACCTTTTCCCTCATTGTATTGTAAGACATTATTTTTCCCCCCTCTAGTATATCCGCTATCCTGTATAGGCCCTTGTTTTCCCATTTAGTCAATGTAGAAAATGGTAAAGTTAATATTACACATTTCAGTGGAGTATATATGGAATTGGAAGACAGGAGAGATAATCCTTTCGTTATTTTGTACCACTGTGCTATCATGTTTGATGTTATAGGGCATGCCTTATTTTGTTTTATCGTCCCTGATGGAAAACCCCAAATCATCCCTTCTGGGGTGGTAGAGCCAATAATATCTGTCTCTAGTCTAACCCATCTGATCCTCTCCTCCTTTCCCGTTAATAAAATTGTCTGGGCTAATCGAGCTGCCTGGTAATAGTTCTTTAAATTGGGTATTCCTAGACCTCCCAACTGTCTATGTCTAGTTAGGATATTCCTGGCTATCCTAGCTTTCTGATTATTTCTTAGAAATGTGTGAATTATAGCCTGAATCTCCTCTAGCACTTTAAAATTTATTTTTATAGGCAAGGCCCGGAATAAATAAAGGATCCTAGGTAGGACCATCATTTTTATTGCTGAGATCCGCCCGTACCACGAGAAGCGGTACTGGCTCCATTTAAGAAGATCTTGTTTAATATTTCTGAGAATTGGTATATAATTAACCCTATATAATTCCGAGGAATGCTTTGTTATTTTAATTCCCAAGTATGTTATATATTTTTTAACCCAATTGAAATCATAATTCAGTTCTAGGAGTTTTTGGGTGTGTTTTGGCATTTTAATAGTCATGGCCTCACATTTGTCAACGTTAACTTTGTAGCCCGAGATTAAAGAGAATTGGGAAAGGATCAAATATAAATTTGGCAGGGATATCATAGGTTTTGTTAGGGAAAGTATTACATCGTCTGCAAAGAGAGCTAATTTATATTCTTCTCCTCCAATAGATACACCCGTAACATCCGGGGATTGCCTTATTTGTTGGGCTAGGGGTTCCATGCATAAAGCAAATAATAATGGCGAGAGCGGACATCCCTGTCTAGTTCCATTCAGGACGGGGAAGCCCCGAGATTGATGGCCCATCGCCCTAACCCAGGCTAATGGCGTGGAATATATCTTCCGAAGAGCTGTCACAAAATTGCCCGTAAACCCCATTGTCTGCAACACTGTCCACATGTACCTCCAATCTACTCTGTCGAACGCCTTCTCTGCGTCCAGTGATAGCAGCAGAGAAGGCGTGCCCGTATAATCCAAATAATCTATTAGAGAAATCATACGTCTTATGTTATCTGGTGCCTCTCGGTTTTTCACAAAGCCGACTTGGTCCGGATGAACCAACCCAGGTAGAATATGTTTTAACCTATTGGCTAGGATTTTAGTAAATATTTTGATGTCTTGATTTATCAATGAGATTGGGCGATAGTTTTTACATAAGGTCTTATCTTTTCCTGGTTTAGGAATTACCACTATCTTTGCATGGAGAAGTTCTGTGGGAATCTCATTGCCCTGCAATATATCATTACAAAATTTAGTTAAATGTGGGGCTAAAGTTGTATTAAAAAGTTTATAATATTCTCCTGGGAGCCCATCCGGACCCGCCGCCTTACCTCTTTTTAGTTCTTTAATTACAGCCAAGACTTCTTGCACCTCTATCTTAGCATTTAAAGTATCTAGATCTTCTTTTGATATTTTTGATAATTTGGCCTCTGTTATGAATTTATGGAGAAGGGTTGATGTTTTTGGTGTATTTGAGACCTTTTTCCCATCATATAGGGTGCTATAAAAATCGGAGAAGGTAGCCACTATTTCTTCAGGGTTAGAAGTAAGTTCCCCCTTTGGGGTGCGTAAAGTTGGAATTGATATGTCTTTAATCTTATCTCTGATCTTATTTGCCAAAAACCTGTCCGGCTTGTTGGCATAAATAAAGTAATTAGCTCTAAGTCTTTGGCTAGCCCAGATAGATTCTTTTTGTAGGATCAAGTCTAAGGATTGACGTTTTTGTGTTAAGGTTTTCAAAGTAGCAGTGGACCCTGTCTCTTTGTGATTTTTTTCCAATTGTTGTATCTCATTCTGTAGTTTATGGAAAGTATCTCTTTTTTTGGTGTTAATATGAGATTTTAATTTGATTAATAGACCTCTCATGAATGGTTTATGAGCCGCCCAAGGCATAACTGGGTTAGTGGCGGAATCTACGTTAATTTGCCAGTATTCTAGCAGAGCTCGAAAAATATTTTCTTTATGCTTAGGGTCGTTAAGGAGAGAAGGGTCGTAAGTCCAACTTTTCTGTCCCTGAGATGTATTGAGGTTCCTCAACCTCATCGATATCACTGAGTGGTCTGACCAGACACAGGGGCTTATTGAGGAGGACACTAAATTTGGGAGTAAGACTTGACTTAAAAATATATAATCCAGTTTAAAATATTTGTTATGTGCTGCCGAGTAAAATGTATGATCTACTGTATTCCCATATAATAGTCTCCATGTGTCTAGTATATTGTGCCCCTCTAATGTGGCCAAAATCTTTTTAACTTTAGTATTATTTCTAATCTGAGAATGGGTGAGACCTGAGTTGGTAGCTGTTGTCTGGATCTGCAGAGAGACATTAAAGTCTCCTGCCATAATTAGTCTGATGTGGCTCCAGTTAGTCAATAAGCCTGATATGTGTGAAAAAAAACGTTCTTGTTTTTCATTTGGGGCATAAATATTACAGAAAATAACCTCCATTCCCTGCATCCGCCCTCTAATTATTAAGAATCTACCCTCTGGGTCAATCAGTTTATCATCTACTATAAAATTTAGCGAGGAATGAATTAGAATTGATACCCCTCTTTTCTTGCTAGTTGTAGAAGCATGGAAATGTATGGGGAATTGTCGGGACCAGTATTTAGGTATGTGACTCCTTTCAAAGTGTGTTTCTTGTAAAAAGATAACATTTGCTCCTAGTTGACAGTATTGAGTTAAAGCTTTCCTACGTTTTATATCGGTGTTTAGACCTCTCACGTTGTGAGATATTAAGACAATATTAGGTGACATCATAGATGTGTTCTAGGGAAGCTTTGCATGTGATGTTAAATTGAGTAATATTCTTACAGGTATTGATACTCTTATTTTCATTATTTATATTAGACATCCCAATATCCTGTGTGTCAATATGTGTCTTACCTTGATGTAGAAAGATGATGGTCTGGTGGCCAAGGGAGGAGGGCTCTCTCACGATAGAGAGTAAAAAAAAAACTCACTAAGGAGGAAACATGGCTAATAATAATAGCATCTGGATGTAAAGAAAGAGAAAAATTAGTATTATAGATGAAAGAAATAACAATAAACAAAATAACAATAAATGAATACATTTGAGTAGAATAGAATTGGGAAGGTTCAGAGGTACTCATCTCCCCCCTATAGTCTTTTAAATCCCCCTTAGCCAAAACTCAACAATATAAATCTGTAAAGAGGCTTATTGTTAACATCTATCAACTTCATCAAACGATAAAGCTGGAATCATTAGTTAAGTCAGGAACTCTTAACTTTATAGTGAATAACCTATCAACTACAGTTTTATAACTTGCTAAACATTTCCATGATGTATGAACTTTTAAAATTTAAGTCTTAACAACATCTCTAACAAAAAACTGGACCTTATATGGTCTCAAACCTAGGCAGGGCCAACAGGACCAACCCCCAGGTAAATCAGTCTCTCATATATCCTTCTTGCCCTCCAGCACAAATAATTCCATACAGAAAGTAAAAGTTTCCAGCTTCTGGCTATGTGCAAGAGAGGTCAGGAAAATAATTGAGTAGCTAATAAGTCTCAGCCCCCCGTAGGGTCCATTCAGTTATCCCTAGTGACCCTCAATGGTGAAGGCTAGCTTATTGGGAGCTTCCTGGTCTCAATATCATGTGGGTGTTCCATGTACCCCTCTTGTGGGGTAAAGAAGTTGAAACGTATCATGAACCAGCGTCCATCATTTGCCCTTAGTTGGTTTCTTATGAACCTTAGTCCACCGAGGCCTCTGTGATTTTCCCCGAGGGGATGCAGAGGAACTAGCGCCTTCGTTACCAGGTGATGCCGATATTTCTGGGGCCTCCAAGCCCATTGCTTCGCATATATCTGGAATGTCCCCTGGTTCTTTTACTGTGAAGGTGACATTGTCCCTGTTTATAATAAGAGCAAACGGATGCCCCCATCTGTATCTGATTTGCTGTTTACGCAGCACTGATGTAAGTGGACGCAGAGCATTTCTTCTCTGTAGAGTTCTGACACTCAGGTCTTGGTACAGCTGTAAGACATTTCCTTGAAACTTGATTGTTGACTGTTGCATAGCTGCTTTGAAGACTTTTTCTTTTTCCGGGAATCTCAAGAATGCTACTATGACATCCCGTGGTGGAGCGCCCGGTTTAGGTCTAGGTTTCAGTGCTCTATGAGCCCTTTCAAGAGCTACTTCTGTATCAGGCGGGACTTTTGCTAGTGTAGTAAATAATTGTTGAAGATATTCTGGTAATTCTTCTGTGTTAATTTCCTCCGGGATTCCTTTTATTCTAACATTACACCTTCTACTCCTATTCTCCATGTCCTCTAGTTTGTCCAGGAGATCAGAGATAGTTTGGTTTTGTTGGGATACTTGATGCACTGTGGTTTCAACATCGTCCATTAGTGTATCTTTGGATTCCTCAAGTGCATCCACTCTGGAGCCCAAGTCTGATATATCCTGCTTTATATCTGCCAGGCTCGCAGAAACTGATTTGTGCATGTTGTCAATTTTATCCCATAATTTATTAAAACTTTTAGACATATCTTGTTTGGATACTAGAAGGTCAAAATCTTCCCTAGTAAGTGGCTGGGAGTTAGAGGAGGAAGATTGTGGTTGTGTGGTAATGTCTTCATCTTCTGTTTCCCCTTGAACTGAAGGTTCTGCAGGTTTGTCCCCCTTAACTTTAAAATATTGATTCATGGCAGAGGATTTATTCCCTTTGTCAGCTTTGGGAGGTTTTTTGAAAGACATTATTGTGAGTGTTGTTGCTGGTCAAGCTAGTGTTGTAGTAGATCCCAGCAGAGAAACTGTATAGATTTTTTATTAAAAGTCCCAAGAAAAATTTCCAGACCTTATAAATATTAACTATCTCATTTAAGGTGCTATTCCACTAACCTCCACAAGATGTCAGTATCTCTCTATTTCTAACTAGTGTTTCATGCAGTATCATCCATGTGGGAGAAATTAGTTTCACTTTCACTTCATAAAGCATCCACCGCAACAAATAGGGTATATCAGAGTAAAGATATTATTGCATTGATGAACACCCTGGTGCTTTATCATGATGTCTTAAATATCTAACCATTTCATGATCATGTTCATTGTCCTCATGTGTCAACAATCGTTCTGAGGGTGTAATTTTGGCTGTCTCATTAATACAGGCTCCCTCTAAGGTACTCACTGTGCACCACATGGAACAGGTCTCCGGTCCAGTATATAAGGTAGTTCACCTTGTTTTGTTCAGTCTCTCTGCTGTTTGCCACGATCACCAATGATGCACAGTCAATGTAGTTTCCTGGGCCCCACTCTCCCTTGTTACCGGGTCTCCTCCCTTCTGTTTCTCCTGTGGGCTAAAGCATGTCTTCTCTGGTCTTTATAAAATTTAAAACATGTCCCCAGTACTTAGGGTCTTCCTCATCCTCTTTTTTGGGGTTATTTCCTCACTTGTAGGGGAGATGGTATGCCTTTAGGCTTGCTCTGATCACGGAGCTCTACAACAGTGCATCCATCTTAGAGCACTGCTAGGCTCCGCCCCTTGTTCTATGTCTTTTTAATAGATATTCCTTTATATATCTATACCTATAAAAATATATATATGAGAGCTTGCATTGTGTGGCTGTTTTAGGGTCCCAGGTTTTTGGAAAGGACCTTGACGTTGTACCTGGGCTTGTCCAATTTGGCCAAATGCGGTAACTAACGTTTACATTTTTGCTTTTAATCTTAACTAATAGCTTGTAAGTGAGTGCTGGACTTTCTCTCTGTGTTGTATTAATTGGTTTAGTAATTTTCCCTATGGTTCTTGCACCCAGACCTGTCTGGGGTTAACTGCCTGTGACTCTGGGGACAGCACAGCTTCCTGTGAGTGCCAATAAGCACCCAGGGCTGAGCATGTTGCAGGGTCATAAGATGTGTACCCGGTTCGGTCTGAGAGTGCAGTCCCCTTCCGTGTTTTGTATATGTCTGGGGTGATTACATAAGCCTGTGCACCCTTCACTTGTTCCAAGTTTGTTTGGATTGAGAGTTTGCATTGTGTGGCTGTTTTTTTTTTGTTTGTTTTTTAAATATTATTTCTTTATTAGGAATTTCACAAGTTACAATCAGCATGTTTCAACAATTTACACATAGAAAACCACAGACCAAAATCTGACAGACAATATGATCTTATACTCTAGCAGGGTGAATTTACTATTGAAACTCAATTTAGATCATAACTATCACAGTTTACTCCGTTATGCCGAGCATTATAATGTCCTTCTTCCACTTCCACTTCCCCTTGTGGTTGAAGAATGAGACGAATTGCGAAACACCCACTGTAACATTAACTAGTACCTCAAAAATAACCATAATAACAAAAAACAGGAAACAGAATTGAGAACAGAAACAAAAGAACAAAGAAAAATAAGAAAACAAGGACAAAAAACAGCTTCCTGCAGATCCTAATATGTCTGGTAGATTTAAGAGTTATGATGTAAAAAACATCCAACCGTGCTTGAAAATACTTATATAAACAATATAAACAATAGTGTCAATCCGTATCCCAGTTAGATTCCTGCATATGATTCCCAGTAAAACATCATATCATAATAAATTGACATCCTATTAGTTTTAAAGTAGAAGTATCGCTCTAGCATAAGGGCGTTTCTCACCTTCTCCCTCCATGCCCCGATCGTAGGAGTTTTGTCTGTTCTCCACATGGAAGCAATGAGTTGCTTGGCTGAATTTAACATAATGTACCCAATGCTCCGCCTAGTGGTGCATTTGACCTCCCTTAACATATTGAACAGGCAAGTCAGTGGGCCAAAGGTAATATTACAAGATAGGGCTTTATTTATTTCATTAATTATTTTCATCCAGAATGGTTTAATCCTCTCACATGACCACCAAATGTGTCCCATGTTACCTACTTCTTGTTTACATCTCCAACATTTCTCATTAGCTGATGGGAATAGGTATTTCAGTCTGTTTGGAGTTAAGTACCATCGAAATAGTAATTTATAATTTGTTTCTAAGGCATTTGTGGTATGGGCTGAGTGGGCTATACTGTGAAAAATCTCATTCCAAGTCTTCGTTCCTTGTAGACCTAATAATTCCCTCTCCCATCCTTTTACATAATTATGGGGTTTAGGGGCAGAGGCCTTAAGTAATAATTTGTATATTATAGATATAATCCCCCTCTGTGGATGTTTGGAGATGCACATCTGCTCGAAGGGTGTAAGTGGCCTCAGCAAATTAGCCCTGTCTCTATGTGTCATTATGTAATGGCTCGCTTGGTGGAACCTTAGCCATTTTTGAAAATACCCATGTCCCACCTCTGCCAACTCAGTTCTCGGCAACATTTTTCCTAGTCTGGTTATCAATGTGACAGGGACAAAACTCCCCAGGCTGTTATCACTACCTGAATAGTGTCCCTGCCCTTCAATAAATTCAGGATTTGCCAGAATTGGTGACAAAGGAGAATAACTGTTAGAAATGTCTTTATAACTATCCCTAATATGCTTCCAATCTAAGAGAGTGTTCAAAGTTGTTGATGTGACCTTTGCCTGTGATTTATTTAATAATTTAGGTAGCCAACAAGTCCCCCCGAGTTGTGGGATGCCTGATATGTCGTGTTCGATGTGGATCCAATGTTTTGGCTCATCCAAGTTATGTCTACTCCATTCCACTATTCTTTGCATTGAGATAGCCTGTTTATACAGTGTTATGTGAGGAACTCCCAATCCCCTCATGTCTCTGTGCGCATATAATGATAATTTATTTACTCGGTCGGGTCTCCTCTTCCAAATAAAGTTATGTATCACTCCTTGCATTTTCTGTAAGTATGTTTGAGTACTGGGGAGTGGCAGCGTCTGTAAAATATACAGAATCTTTGGAAGTAAAACCATTTTAACTGTGTTTACTCTCCCTATCCAGGAAATATTTTTTGACAGCCAGGAGGATGCCTGATTGGATATGTCCTTCAGTAGCTTGGAATAATTAAAAGTTTGTATTGAATCTAAATTATTTAACAGATAGATTCCCAAATATTTAATGTGTTTCTGCTGGAACGTGTATGGGCTGTTTCTCTGAAAGTGAGCTATTTCAGTGGGAGTTATGTTTAGGGGAAGAACTTCTGATTTGTTTTTGTTTACTAAGAAGTTTGAAACTCCTCCATACTCCAGTAGCTCTAACTGCACCGCGGAGAGAGACTGTAGGGGGTCAGATAAGGACATCAAGACATCGTCCGCAAACATAGACAATTTGCATTCTCTGTTTTTAATGATTATGCCTTTTATATTATCATTTGACCGAATTTTATTCGCTAATATTTCTAGGGATAGAATGAACAGTAGTGGGGAGAGTGGGCAGCCCTGGCGAGTGCCATTGCGTAATTCAAATTGTTCTGAGAGCGTACCATTTATTCTAATTTGGGCAGTGGGAAATGAATATAAGGCCATTATTTTGTTTATAAAGGGGAGGGGGAATTTAAATTTGTTGAGTGTTGACTCAAGAAAGGTCCAATCAAGTCTATCGAACGCTTTTTCAGCATCCGTTGATAGTAATATTGATGGGAGTTTATTATTATTTATATATTCTAGAATATTTAACAATTTAACAATATTTTGTTAAGTCTGGACGCCAACACCTTGGCAAAGATTTTCAAGTCTATGTTCAATAATTATATCGGGCGGTAGTTGGCTGGTGTGTCTGGTTTCTTACCTGGCTTAGGGAGAACTGTGATGAAGGCTTGTAGCATAGTGTCTGGTAGTATGCCTCCACTATCTATTTGGTTAAAAGTGTTCAGTAAATGGGGTGTTAGTATCTGTGAGAATGATTTATAATAAGACCCAGAAAACCCATCTGGTCCAGGTGCCCTTTCAGGTCTTAGTGATAGAATAGCTTCCGTGATCTCTTTCTGAGTTATAGGGTCTTGTAACATCTTACTGTCCTTTTCAGAAACTTCCGGAACTTGAACTGTATCTAGATAATTCGTACATTTAACCTCATGTTCTGAAACAGATCTATTAGGGAAAAGATTATATAATGTATGATAATACTTTTTGAAGGTTTCTGCAATTTGTTTGGTGTCTTCTACTTTCTCCCCTGTGGAAGTGTTTATTGAGTGACTATACGTTTTTGCCCGTTTAGATTTGAGCGATCTGGCAAGCTGTCACCCCGGTTTGTTGGCTTCATAATAAAATTTTTGCTTAAGTTTAAATGCGATCGACTGTGCCTCTATATGTAGATGTGACTTCATTTTGGATCTATAACATTTCAGTTGTTGGAGAACCCTTTCATCTTGTGGGTGGAGTTTATGGACATAGTCTAGGTGTTCAATCTCCTTTGCTATATGTTTGTATTCCTCCCTCTTTTGTTTTTTCTCATGAGCTTTAAGTTTGATTAATGTTCCCCTTATGTAGGACTTATGAGCTTCCCAAACTGTAGCTGGCGTGACCTCCCCACTGGCATTGAATTTAAAAAATTCCTGTATGTCCTCCCCTAAAGTCTTGCAAGTTGTTGGATCTAGCAATAGAGTTTCGTCAAGTCTCCATGTAAAATCTCTTACTGGGGCTGAGGGCCATAGGATGGAGCATCCTACCATGGAGTGATCCGACCAGGCAGTATGTGATATATATGATGATGTTGCTTGCACTAACGTTAAGTGATCTAGCAGAATATAATCAATTCTCGAATATGTTTTATTCGGGTTTGAGAAAAAGGAATAGTCCCTACGTTCCGGGTTTGAAATTCTCCAAGGGTTATGGAGACCAAAAACCCTTAAAAAACTCCACAACATCTTCAGTGTGAGTTTCGCCACCCGTAAATTAGGGTTTGAGCTATCTAACTTGGGGTCAATTGGTAAATTGAAGTCTCCCAACACTATGAGTTGGCCTAGTTGTACATCTTGAAGGAGGGGTATAATGGCTTTAAAGAAAATTGCTTGTCTGTGATTAGGGGCGTATATATTCACCAGTGTTACTGGTTTGTTATAAAGCATGCCACTAATGGCTAGGAATCTGCCTTCTGTGTCTTTTTTCTGTTGTATCAATTTAAATGGTATTGTGTTGTGTATGAGGATGCTTACGCCGTTAATCTTTTTTGTGTTATGTGCGCTATGATAGTGCTGGGAAAAACCGTTGTGCATGTACTTTGGAATGGATCCCCTTTTGAAATGGGTTTCTTGTATTCCGACTATCTCTCCCCCTTTATGTCCTATATCCCTTAGGGCTAATGATCTTTTATGAGGGACATTCAAACCTTTCACATTTTGCGAAACAAATTTAATACAAGTATCTTTCATCTTATTACCTTTGATGGTCATGTTCTGCACACTTCGATGTAATACACACCATCATAATGAGATATCTCTGCAAGGAAGCCCCTAAAAACAAACTAATAACATGAACAATATAAACACTATAAACATTTTTAACATTTACCTTATACAACCTAAGGGAAATGACTAAAGGATCTCAAGGTGGAATCAAATAGCCCACAAATTACATAAACAATACTATGGTATTCAAATTTGACCTGATGCCTTGTCCATATTTGTCTCTAACACTATTCAGTCTGCACTACACACTTCTGGGTGCATAATTCTTACAAAGGATACTAAGTAATGGCCTTCCTCAGCCCACTTGGGCTCTGGAATCTGATGATGAAGGAGTTTTCATTCTTTTGTGCTGGACAGTTTGCCACTCTTTGCGTTGCGATAGAGGAGAGGCTCTGGAGCTTTGTGAATGTGCAGCTTCCTGTCTTTCAACAGTGTCCGTTGGTGGAGGCGGAATCTCCAACTTTCTGCAGCAATCTTCTATCTCCTCAGGTGAGGAGCAAGTCGCCCTTCTGTTCTTCCATATAATTATCAACTGGAATGGGTGACCCCATCTGTAGTTGATATTTCTAGCCTGTAGGTGTTTTGTAAGTGGTGCTAGTTCTTTTCGTCTGGTTAGGGTTCTGGTTGATAGATCAGCATAAAACTGAATATTGATGCCATCTTTCTGTATAGGCCTCTTTTCCCTTGCCGCAGACATGATTTGCTCCTTCAACTGGTAATTAGTTATTCTCACAATCACATCCCTAGGGGGAGCATTTTCCGGGGGTTTAGGCCTTAAAGCCCGGTGTGCTCTGTCCATATCCACTGCCGTGTTGTCTGTTGGATCTCTAAGTTGTGAAAATAGAGACTGCAGGTATTCAGGCAGGACTGATGCCTCTATATCTTCTGGTATGCCTCATATCCTGATATTTTGTCTTCTGGACCGATTCTCTAACTGACGAATTGTTTGGTCCTGGTGCTCCATCTGATTGTTCACTTTTGTTAGGCAGGAATCATGCTCTTGAATGTTGTCTTCAATTCTGTTTACTCTATTCCCAATCTCCACAATATCTCTCTTTAAATCTGAAATTTCGTCTTTTATACATTGTTTTACTTGGGTAATAAGAGCTGTAAAGTCCTGTTTTGATGGGATAGACGCTAGCATAGACTGTGATACAGAAAGGATAGTGTCATCCTCCTCAGATCCTGACTCTGATGAGCTGGCTGATTGTGGTTGTGTATTAGCGGCAGTGAATGTGTCTTTTGGAGTAAGCTGACTTGCAGCTTTGAAATAGGTATCCATTGAAGGGTTCCCTTGTCCTCCACCTTTGTTTTGCTTTCCTTTCAGTGTGTTTTTTCTCGGAGACATTTTGCCAAGATTCACTTAAATATGGTATGTTGTTGTAGTCTTTTAAACTTTTTTTTCCTGAATAACTTGCTGATTTTTCAAGGGCTACCAAGCCCAGAGTGCATAAAAATTCTCTATAAATTGCTTAGAATTAAGTGTTACACCTTAGATGTATGTCCCTACAACAACAACAGCTCCAAATGCAGATGAGACTCAGAAGGTTAATAAATCAGGGCTTATGACTGCCAAATACACAGCAAGAAAATGTGATTGCCCTTGTTTATGATAACTTTATCGTCATCTAATGCACCTGCTTATCTGCTAACGTGCTGATAGAGTAGCGGTTCTGTAAATGCAGGTTGCTGTTTTCAAAACTTCAGGCGTGTGCAAGCTAAAACCATAATGCTTTCATATAAAATGCCCATTCATGCTCTTATGTTCTTGATCGGAGCCTATTTTACCAAGTTCAGGTGCTGATTGCTGTGGGTAGCGTGGCTGCAGGGCTTTGCATTCTATGAGGCCCTTTATTTAAAGTGCGTGTATCCTTCTAAGATGGCAGCCGCAACTTAGTAGACATGTGCACGGCTAAAAAATTCGGTTAGTTTTCAGTTCGGATCGATTCGGACTTTTCGAATTTCGTTTCGGATCGAATCAGATTCGGCAATATTTGAATAAATTTGTTTCGGATTTATTCGGATCCGAATAAATTCGTTTAGGATTTATTCGGATTCGGCTGAATTCGGTTCTATTCGGTTCCGAAATTCGGTATGTTTCAGTACACTAAGTCACTAACACCCATAAACTACCTATGAACCACTAAACCGAGGCCCCCCCACATCGCAAACCCTATAATAACATTATTTAACCCCTAATCTGCCGATCGGATATCGCCGCAACCTACATTATAGCTATTAACCCCTAATCTGCTGTCCCTAACACCGCCGACCCCTACATTATAGTTATTAACCCCTAATCTGCCCCCCCCAACGTCGCCGCAATCTAACTACAAGTATTAACCCCTAATCTGCCGACCCGATATCGCCGCCGCCTACATTATAGCTATTAACCCCTAATCTGCTGTCCCTAACACCGCCGACCCCTACATTATAGTTATTAACCCCTAATCTGCCCCCCCAACGTCGCCGCAATCTAACTACAAGTATTAACCCCTAATCTGCCGACCCGATATCGCCGCCGCCTACATTATAGCTATTAACCCCTAATCTGGTGTCCCTAACACCGCCGACCCCTACATTATAGTTATTAACCCCTAATCTGCCCCCCCCAACGTCGCCGCAATCTAACTACAAGTATTAACCCCTAATCTGCCGACCCGATATCGCCGCCGCCTACATTATAGCTATTAACCCCTAATCTGGTGTCCCTAACACCGCCGACCCCTACATTATAGTTATTAACCCCTAATCTGCCCCCCCAACGTCGCCGCAATCTAACTACAAGTATTAACCCCTAATCTGCCGACCCGATATCGCCGCCTACATTATAGCTATTAACCCCTAATCTGGTGTCCCTAACACCGCCGACCCCTACATTATAGTTATTAACCCCTAATCTGCCCCCCCCCCAACGTCACCGCAATCTAACTACAAGTATTAACCCCTAATCTGCCGACCGCAAATCGCCGCCACTATAATAAATGTATTAACCCCTAAACCGCCGCACTCCTGCCTCGCAAACACTATAATACATTTTATTAACCCCTAATCTGCCCTCCCTAACATCGCCGCCACCTACCTACAATTATTAACCCCTAATCTCCTGCCCCCAACGTCGCCGCTACTATAATAAGGTTATTAACCCCTAAACCTAAGTCTAACCCTAACACTAACACCCCCTAACTTAAATATAATTTAAATAAAACGAAATAAGTTTACTATAGTTAAATAAATGAATCCTATTTAAAACTAAAGTCTTACCTGTAAAATAAACCCTAAGATAGCTGCAATATAACTAATAGTTACATTGTAGCTATTTTAGGATTTATTTTTATTTTACAGGCAACTTTGTATTTATTTTAACTAGGTACAATAGTTATTAAATAGTTAATAACTATTTAATAACTACCTAGCTAAAATAAATACAAATTTACCTGTAAAATAAATCCTAACCTAAGTTACAATTACACCTAACACTACACTATCATTAAATTAATTAAATAAATGAATCATATTTAAAACTAAATACTTACCTGTAAAATAAACCCTAATATAGCTGCAATATAACTAATAGTTACATTGTAGCTATTTTAGCATTTATATTTATTTTACAGGCAACTTTGTATTTATTTTAACTAGGTACAATAGCTATTAAATAGTTATTGACTAATTAATAGCTACCTAGTTAAAATAATTACAAAATTACCTGTAAAATAAATCCTAACCTAAGTTACAATTAAACCTAACACTACACTATCATTAAATAAATTAACTACAAGTACCTACAATTATCTACAATTAAATAAACTAAAGTACAAAACCCCCCCACTAAATTACAAAAAAAAACAAACACTAAATTACAAAAAATAAAAAAATATTACAAGAATTTTAAACTAATTACACCTAATCTAAGCCCCCTAATAAAATAACAAAGCCCCCCAAAATAAAAAAAAATGCCCTACCCTATACTAAATTACAAAAGTTAACAGCTCTATTACCTTACCAGCCCTTAAAAGGGCCTTTTGCGGGGTCATGCCCCAAAGAAAACAGCTCTTTTGCCTGTAAAAAAAAAACACAATACCCCCCCACATTACAACCCAACACCCACATACCCCTACTCTAACCCAAACCCCCCTTAAATAAACCTAACACTACCCCCCTGAAGATCTCCCTACCTTGAGTCGTGTTCACCAAGCCGGGCCGAAGTCTTCATCCGATGGGGCAGAAGAGGACATCCAGACCGGCAGAAGTCTTCATCCAAGCGGGGCAAGAAGAGGTCTTCCATCCATCAGAAAAGTACAAAAAAACAAACAAACACTAAATTACCAAAAATAATAAAATATTACAATAATTTTAAACTAATTACACCTAATCTAAGCCCCCTACTAGCTATTAATATAGCTACAATATAACTAATAGTTACATTGTAGCTATTTTAGGATCTATATTTATTTTACAGGCAACTTTGTATTTATTTTAACTAGGTACAATAGCTATTAAATAGTTAAGAACTATTTAATAACTACCTAGCTAAAATAAATACAAATTTACCTGTAAAATAAATCCTAACCTAAGTTACAATTACACCTAACACTACACTGTCATTAAATTAACTAAATAAATGAATCCTATATAAAACTAAAGACTTACCTGTAAAATAAACCCTAATATAGCCACAATATAACTAATAGTTACATTGTAGCTATTTTAGCATTTATATTTATTTTACAGGCAACTTTGTATTTATTTTAACTAGGTACAATAGCTATTAAATAGATATTTACTGTTTAATAGCTACCTAGTTAAAATAATTACAAAATTACCTGTAAAATAAATCCTAACCTTAGTTACAATTAAACCTAACACTACACTATCATTAAATAAATTAACTACAAGTACCTACAATTAAATACAATGAAATAAACTAAACTAAAGTACAAAAAAAAAAACACTAAATTACAAAAAATAAAAAAATTACAAGAATTTTAAACTAATTACACCTAATCTAAGCCCCCTAATAAAATAACAAAGCCCCCCAAAATAAAAAAATGCCCTACCCTATACTAAATTACAAAAGTAATCAGCTCTATTACCTTACCAGCCCTTAAAAGGGACTTTTGCGGGGGCATGCCCCATAGAAAACAGCTCTTTTGCCTGTAAAAAAAAACACAATACCCCCCCCCACATTACAACCCACCACCCACATACCCCTACTCTAACCCAAACCCCCCTTAAATAAACCTAACACTACCCCCCTGAAGATCTCCCTACCGTGTCTTCACCCAGCGGGCCGAAGTCATCATTCGATCGGGCAGAAGAGGACATAAAGACCGGCAGAAGTCTTCATCCAAGCGGGGCAAGAAGAGGTCTTCCATCCATCAGAAGTCTTGATCCAGGCGGCATCTTCTCTGTTCATCCATCCGGAGCGGAGCGGCAGCATCCTGAAGACATCCCACGCAGAGCATCCTCTTCTTTCTTGATCCGATGACTAAGTGACTGTACCTTTAAGTGACGTCATCCAAGATGGCGTCCCTTGAATTCCGATTGGCTGATAGGATTCTATCAGCCAATCGGAATTAAGGTAGGAAAAATCTGATTGGCTGATTCAATCAGCCAATCAGATTCAAGTTCAATCCGATTGGCTGATCCAATCAGCCAATCAGATTGACCTCGCATTCTATTGGCTGATCGGAACATAGATAGAATCCTATTAGCCAATCGGAATTCAAGGGACGCCATCTTGGATGACATCACTTAAAGGTACAGTCACTTAGTCGTCGGATCAAGAAAGAAGAGGATGCTCTGCGTGGGATGTCTTCAGGATGCTGCCGCTCCGCTCCGGATGGATGAACAGAGAAGATGCCTCCTGGATCAAGACTTCTGATGGATGGAAGACCTCTTCTTGCCCCGCTTGGATGAAGACTTCTGCCGGTCTGGATGTCCTCTTATGCCCGATCGGATGAAGACTTCGGCCCGCTGTGTGAAGACACGGTAGGGAGATCTTCAGGGGGGTAGTGTTAGGTTTATTTAAGGGGGGTTTGGGTTAGAGTAGGGGTATGTGGGTGGTGGGTTGTAATGTGGGGGGGGGTATTGTGTTTTTTTTTACAGGCAAAAGAGCTGTTTTCTTTGGGGCATGCCCTCGCAAAAGGCCCTTTTAAGGGCTGGTAAGGTAATAGAGCTGATTACGTTTGTAATTTAGTATAGGGTAGGGCATTTTTTTATTTTGGGGGGCTTTGTTATTTTATTAGGGGGCTTAGATTAGGTGTAATTAGTTTAAAATTCTTGTAATTTTTTTTATTTTTTGTAATTTAGTGTTTGTTTTTTTGTACTTTAGTTTAGTTTATTTCATTGTATTTAATTGTAGGTACTTGTAGTTAATTTATTTAATGATAGTGTAGTGTTAGGTTTAATTGTAACTTAGGTTAGGATTTATTTTACAGGTAATTTTGTAATTATTTTAACTAGGTAGCTAATAAACAGTAAATATCTATTTAATAGCTATTGTACCTAGTTAAAATAAATACAAAGTTGCCTGTAAAATAAATATAAATGCTAAAATAGCTACAATGTAACTATTAGTTATATTGTAGCTATATTAGGGTTTATTTTACAGGTAAGTCTTTAGTTTTATATAGGATTCATTTATTTAGTTAATTTAATGACAGTGTAGTGTTAGGTGTAATTGTAACTTAGGTTAGGATTTATTTTACAGGTAAATTTGTATTTATTTTAGCTAGGTAGTTATTAAATAGTTCTTAACTATTTAATAGCTATTGTACCTAGTTAAAATAAATACAAAGTTGCCTGTAAAATAAATATAAATCCTAAAATAGCTACAATGTAACTATTAGTTATATTGTAGCTATATTAATAGCTAGTAGGGGGCTTAGATTAGGTGTAATTAGTTTAAAATTATTGTAACATTTTATTATTTTTGGTAATTTAGTGTTTGTTTGTTTTTTTGTACTTTTCTGATGGATGGAAGACCTCTTCTTGCCCCGCTTGGATGAAGACTTCTGCCGGTCTGGATGTCCTCTTCTGCCCCATCGGATGAAGACTTCGGCCCGGCTTGGTGAACACGACTCAAGGTAGGGAGATCTTCAGGGGGGTAGTGTTAGGTTTATTTAAGGGGGGTTTGGGTTAGAGTAGGGGTATGTGGGTGTTGGGTTGTAATGTGGGGGGGTATTGTGTTTTTTTTTACAGGCAAAAGAGCTGTTTTCTTTGGGGCATGCCCCAGCAAAAGGCCCTTTTAAGGGCTGGTAAGGTAATAGAGCTGTTAACTTTTGTAATTTAGTATAGGGTAGGGCATTTTTTTTTATTTTGGGGGGCTTTGTTATTTTATTAGGGGGCTTAGATTAGGTGTAATTAGTTTAAAATTCTTGTAATATTTTTTTATTTTTTGTAATTTAGTGGGGGGGGGGGTTTGTACTTTAGTTTATTTAATTGTATTTAATTGTAGGTACTTGTAGTTAATTTATTTAATGATAGTGTAGTGTTAGGTTTAATTGTAACTTAGGTTAGGATTTATTTTACAGGTAATTTTGTAATTATTTTACCTAGGTAGCTATTAAATAGTCAATATCTATTTAATAGCTATTGAACCTAGTTAAAATAAATACAAAGTTGCCTGTACAATAAATATAAATGCTAAAATAGCTACAATGTAACTATTAGTTATATTGCAGCTATATTAGGGTTTATTTTACAGGTAAGTCTTTAGTTTTATATAGGATTCATTTATCTAGTTAATTTAATGATAGTGCAGTGTTAGGTGTAATTGTAACTTAGGTTATGATTTATTTTACAGGTAAATTTGTATTTATTTTAGCTAGGTAGTTATTAAATAGTTATTAACTATTTAATAACTATTGTACCTAGTTAAAATAAATACAAAGTTGCCTGTAAAATAAATATAAATCCTAAAATAGCTACAATGTAACTATTAGTTATATTGTAGCTATATTAATAGCTAGTAGGGGGCTTAGATTAGGTGTAATTAGTTTAAAATTATTGTAATATTTTATTATTTTTGGTAATTGCGGCCTAGATTTGGAGTTTGGCGGTAAAAGGGCTGTTAACGCTCCGCGGGCTTTTTTCTGGCCGCACCATAAAATTAACTCTGGTATCGAGAGTTCAAACAAATGCTGCGTTATGCTCCAAAAAAGGAGCGTAGAGCATTTTTACCGCAAATGCAACTCTCGATACCAGAGTTGCTTACGGACGCGGCCGGCCTCAAAAACGTGCTCGTGCACGATTCTCCCATAGGAAACAATGGGGCTGTTTGAGCTGAAAAAAAACCTAACACCTGCAAAAAAGCAGCGTTCAGCTCCTAACGCAGCCCCATTGTTTCCTATGGGGAAACACTTCCTACGTCTGCACCTAACACTCTAACATGTACCCCCGAGTCTAAACACCCCTAACCTTACACTTATTAACCCCTAATCTGCCGCCCCCGCTATCGCTGACCCCTGCATATTTTTTTTAACCCCTAATCTGCCGCTCCGTAAACCGCCGCAACCTACGTTATCCCTATGTACCCCTAATCTGCTGCCCTAACATCGCCGACCCCTATATTATATTTATTAACCCCTAATCTGCCCCCCTCAACGTCGCCGACACCTGCCTACACTTATTAACCCCTAATCTGCCGAGCGGACCTGAGCGCTACTATAATAAAGTTATTAACCCCTAATCCGCCTCACTAACCCTATCATAAATAGTATTAACCCCCTAATCTGCCCTCCCTAACATCGCCGACACCTAACTTCAATTATTAACCCCTAATCTGACGACCGGAGCTCACCGCTATTCTAATAAATGTATTAACCCCTAAAGCTAAGTCTAACCCTAACACTAACACCCCCCTAACTTAAATATAATTTACATCTAACGAAATAAATTAACTCTTATTAAATAAATTATTCCTATTTAAAGCTAAATACTTACCTGTAAAATAAATCCTAATATAGCTACAATATAAATTATAATTATATTATAGCTATTTTAGGATTAATATTTATTTTACAGGCAACTTGGTATTTATTTCAACTAGGTACAATAGCTATTAAATAGTTAAGAACTATTTAATAGCTAAAATAGTTAAAATAATAACAAATTTACCTGTAAAATAAATCCTAACCTAAGATATAATTAAACCTAACACTACCCTATCAATAAAATAATTAAATAAACTACCTACAATTACCTACAATTAACCTAACACTACACTATCAATAAATTAATTAAACACAATTGCTACAAATAAATACAATTAAATAAACTAGCTAAAGTACAAAAAATAAAAAAGAACTAAGTTACAAAAAATAAAAAAATATTTACAAACATAAGAAAAATATTACAACAATTTTAAACTAATTACACCTACTCTAAGCCCCCTAATAAAATAACAAAGCCCCCCAAAATAAAAAATTCCCTACCCTATTCTAAATTAAAAAAGTTACAAGCTCTTTTACCTTACCAGCCCTGAACAGGGCCCTTTGCGGGGCATGCCCCAAGAATTTCAGCTCTTTTGCCTGTAAAAGAATAAATACAATACCCCCCCCAACATTACAACCCACCACCCACATACCCCTAATCTAACCCAAACCCCCCTTAAATAAACCTAACACTAAGCCCCTGAAGATCTTCCTACCTTGTCTTCACCATCCAGGTATCACCGATCCGTCCTGGCTCCAACATCTTCATCCAACCCAAGCGGGGGTTGGCGATCCATAATCCGGTGCTGAAGAGGTCCAGAAGAGGCTCCAAAGTCTTCCTCCTATCCGGCAAGAAGAGGATATCCGGACCGGCAAACATCTTCTCCAAGCGGCATCTTCGATCTTCTTCCATCCGGAGCGAAGCGGCAGGATCCTGAAGACCTCCAGCGCGGAACATCCATCCGGGACCGACGACTGAACGACGAATGACTGTTCCTTTAAGGGACGTCATCCAAGATGGCGTCCCTCGAATTCCGATTGGCTGATAGGATTCTATCAGCCAATCGGAATTAAGGTAGGAATTTTCTGATTGGCTGATGGAATCAGCCAATCAGAATCAAGTTCAATCCGATTGGCTGATCCAATCAGCCAATCAGATTGAGCTCGCATTCTATTGGCTGTTCCGATCAGACGCTTTTAATGCTTAATTTATCCTCTAGATCGGAGATTCGATTTTCTGCCTCTCCTAACCTCTGATTAAATTGTTTTACTTCGTTTGACACAGCTGAAAGTTCTAATCTTAATTTGTCAAACTGGGGAAGCATTAGAGCTGATATCTGATCTATTAGTAATTGTGTATCTATATTACCATGTATTACATTTAGGCTTTCTGCGCTTTCTTGTGTTTGATCATTAACATTTTTATTCCTGTTTCTCTCTCTATTTTTGCTGACGTCATGATTGGTGATTTATCTTTTAAATTATGGACAAATCTGTCCATTTATATTAATCTACTCCCTTTAAGTGAGATTTGTCTGTGTATGTGAAGATGAGATACAAAAAAGTGAAAATTTGTGACAAACAATTGAGAAAGTGAAAAGAAGAAGGACAAACGAAACCCCCCAAGAAGGGAGGTAAGGAGAAAAAAAAAAAAAAAAAAAAAAAAACAACAAGTGGGTCAGTAGCTAACCTTCTGACCAGTAAAACTAAAGTGGTGAATCTCTGTGTCTGTTAGTGCTAAGTGATTTATAGCTCCTCAGGCGGAAAGTGAAAAAGTGAAGAGAAAAAAAAAAAAAAAAGGAAAAAGGAAGCAAAAAGTGAGCACACTAATGTAGTGTAGGGGGAGTCTTATAATATTTGCTCACCAGCTATTATTACAGCTTATTATATACAGGTAGGAAAATTGACTATAAGTTGACTTAAGCTCTTTATACTCTAGGCCCTTGATTCCTTATAGGCAAGTATTGCAATCAAATTACCATCAATATTAGGCCTAAAAGGCTAAGCCTCTACTCAAGGAAAAAAAACAATATTTATCAAGCACAGTCTGGCTTTTTCATAGATTTAGACTATCTTAAAATAGTATATACAATCCTTATAGCAGTTTATATACCAATTGAGTAACACGCTCACTGACACCTCTGAAATAGGTTTACAAAGTAATGAGTCCCTTATATGAGAAATACACAGCTAGCAAAAAGAAATAGAAAAGAAAGGAGAAAAGAAGAAACCATGTAAACAATTCTTGCAGTTCTAAATTCTTTCCTTCCTCTTTTCTGCCATTTTCCCCTTCCCTTCCCTTTCTTTAGAGACCAGGATCTTTATCTTTAACTCTTTTACCAGACATTCAATGTATATGAGACAATATTTAAGATATTAATCATTAGCATCAACATATAGATACAGTTCTATGCAAAATATAACACTTGGTTAAGAAATTTTACTGCAAAGAGCTTTTTAAACTAGAAAACATTTTTCCAATACTATGTGCTCTCTATCTTTAGTGTAGCTGCAGGAGCCTGATTATCCAGAGCAGTTAGTATAGCTTCCTACAACAGATTAGCCTATAGCCAATTTTACACTGAATGCTATCAGATCCACCAATAATTTTAAACTTATATATTTAGAATCAAGTGCTCCCAGCTTGAGCATTTAGCCATTTAAATGACCGGTTTGTAAAAGATCTTCTTCTTGATAAGGAAAGTTCCAGCAATTATTAAGACTTTTTCCTTTTTTGCTTTTCCTGATGTTTAATCTGTGCACCGTCAGTTACACAGTCTTAGGCCTAGATTTAGAGTTCGGCGGTAGCCGTCAAAACCAGCGTTAGAGGCTCCTAACGCTGGTTTTGGCCGCCCGCTGGTATTTGGAGTCAGTGATTAAAGGGTCTAACGCTCACTTTACAGCCGCGACTTTTCCATACCGCAGATCCCCCTACGCCATTTGCGTAGCCTATCTTTTCAATGGGATCTTTCTAACGCTGGTATTTAGAGTCGTTTCTGCAGTGAGCGTTAGAGCTCTAACGACAAGATTCCAGCCGCCTGAAAAAAGCAGGAGTTAAGAGCTTTCTGGCTAACGCCGGTTCATAAAGCTCTTAACTACTGTACCCTAAACTACACTAACACCCATAAACTAACTATGTACCCCTAAACCGAGGTCCCCCCACATCGCCGCCACTCGATTAAAATTTTTAACCCCTAATCTGCCGACCGCCACCTACGTTATACTTATGTACCCCTAATCTGCTGCCCCTAACCCCGCCGACCCCTATATTATATTTATTAACCCCTAACTTGCCCCACACAACGTCGCCGCAAGCTACTTAAAATAATTAACCCCTAATCTTCCGACCGCAAATCGCCGCCACCTACGTTATCCCTATGTACCCCTAATCTTCTGCCCCTAACATCGCCGACCCCTATGTTATATTTATTAACCCCTAATCTGCCCCCCACAACGTCGCCGACACCTACCTACACTTATTAACCCCTAATCTGCCGAGCGGACCTGAGCGCTACTATAATAAAGTTATTAACCCCTACTCCGCCTCACTAACCCTATCATAAATAGTATTAACCCCTAATCTGCCCTCCCTAACATCGCCGACACCTACCTTCAATTATTAACCCCTAATCTGCCGACCGGAGCTCACCGCTATTCTAATAAATGTATTAACCCCTAAAGCTAAGTCTAACCCTAACACTAACACCCCCCTAAGTTAAATATAATTTTTATCTAACGAAATAAATTAACTCTTATTAAATAAATGATTCCTATTTAAAGCTAAATACTTACCTGTAAAATAAATCCTAATATAGCTACAATATAAATTACATTTATATTATAGCTATTTTAGGATTAATATTTATTTTACAGGTAACTTTGTATTTATTTTAACCAGGTACAATAGCTATTAAATAGTTAAGAACTATTTAATAGTTACCTAGTTAAAATAATTACAAATTTACCTGTAAAATAAATCCTAACCTAAGATATAATTAAACCTAACACTACCCTATCAATAAAATAATTAAATAAACTACCTACAATTACCTACAATTAACCTAACACTACACTATCAATAAATTAATTAAACACAATTGCTACAAATAAATACAATTAAATAAACTATCTAAAGTACAAAAAATAAAAAAGAACTAAGTTACAGAAAATAAAAAAATATTTACAAACATAAGAAAAATATTACAACAATTTTAAACTAATTACACCTACTCTAAGCCCCCTAATAAAATAACAAAGACCCCCAAAATAAAAAATTCCCTACCCTATTCTAAATTTAAAAAGTTACAAGCTCTTTTACCTTACCAGCCCTGAACAGGGCCCTTTGCGGGGCATGCCCCAAGAAGTTCAGCTCTTTTGCCTGTAAAATAAAACATACAATACCCCCCCCCCCCAACATTACAACCCACCACCCACATACCCCTAATCTAACCCAAACCCCCCTTAAATAAACCTAACACTAAGCCCCTGATGATCTTCCTACCTTGTCTTCACCATGCCAGGTTCACCGATCCGTCCTGGCTCCAAGATCTTCATCCAACCCAAGCGGGGGTTGGCGATCCATAATCCGGTGCTCCAAAGTCTTCCTCCTATCCGGCAAGAAGAGGACATCCGGACCGGCAAACATCTTCTCCAAGCGGCATCTTCTATGTTCTTCCATCCGATGACGACCGGCTCCATCTTGAAGACCTCCAGCGCGGATCCATCCTCTTCTTCCGACGACTAGACGACGAATGACGGTTCCTTTAAGGGACGTCATCCAAGATGGCGTCCCTCGAATTCCGATTGGCTGATAGGATTCTATCAGCCAATCGGAATTAAGGTAGGAATTTTCTGATTGGCTGATGGAATCAGCCAATCAGAATCAAGTTCAATCCGATTGGCTGATCCAATCAGCCAATCAGATTGAGCTCGCATTCTATTGGCTGTTCCGATCAGACGCTTTTAATGCTTAATTTATCCTCTAGATCGGAGATTCGATTTTCTGCCTCTCCTAACCTCTGATTAAATTGTTTTACTTCGTTTGACACAGCTGAAAGTTCTAATCTTAATTTGTCAAACTGGGGAAGCATTAGAGCTGATATCTGATCTATTAGTAATTGTGTATCTATATTACCATGTATTACATTTAGGCTTTCTGCGCTTTCTTGTGTTTGATCATTAACATTTTTATTCCTGTTTCTCTCTCTATTTTTGCTGACGTCATGATTGGTGATTTATCTTTTAAATTATGGACAAATCTGTCCATTTATATTAATCTACTCCCTTTAAGTGAGATTTGTCTGTGTATGTGAAGATGAGATACAAAAAAGTGAAAATTTGTGACAAACAATTGAGAAAGTGAAAAGAAGAAGGACAAACGAAACCCCCCAAGAAGGGAGGTAAGGAGAAAAAAAAAAAAAAAAAAAAAAAAAAACAACAAGTGGGTCAGTAGCTAACCTTCTGACCAGTAAAACTAAAGTGGTGAATCTCTGTGTCTGTTAGTGCTAAGTGATTTATAGCTCCTCAGGCGGAAAGTGAAAAAGTGAAGAGAAAAAAAAAAAAAAAAGGAAAAAGGAAGCAAAAAGTGAGCACACTAATGTAGTGTAGGGGGAGTCTTATAATATTTGCTCACCAGCTATTATTACAGCTTATTATATACAGGTAGGAAAATTGACTATAAGTTGACTTAAGCTCTTTATACTCTAGGCCCTTGATTCCTTATAGGCAAGTATTGCAATCAAATTACCATCAATATTAGGCCTAAAAGGCTAAGCCTCTACTCAAGGAAAAAAAACAATATTTATCAAGCACAGTCTGGCTTTTTCATAGATTTAGACTATCTTAAAATAGTATATACAATCCTTATAGCAGTTTATATACCAATTGAGTAACACGCTCACTGACACCTCTGAAATAGGTTTACAAAGTAATGAGTCCCTTATATGAGAAATACACAGCTAGCAAAAAGAAATAGAAAAGAAAGGAGAAAAGAAGAAACCATGTAAACAATTCTTGCAGTTCTAAATTCTTTCCTTCCTCTTTTCTGCCATTTTCCCCTTCCCTTCCCTTTCTTTAGAGACCAGGATCTTTATCTTTAACTCTTTTACCAGACATTCAATGTATATGAGACAATATTTAAGATATTAATCATTAGCATCAACATATAGATACAGTTCTATGCAAAATATAACACTTGGTTAAGAAATTTTACTGCAAAGAGCTTTTTAAACTAGAAAACATTTTTCCAATACTATGTGCTCTCTATCTTTAGTGTAGCTGCAGGAGCCTGATTATCCAGAGCAGTTAGTATAGCTTCCTACAACAGATTAGCCTATAGCCAATTTTACACTGAATGCTATCAGATCCACCAATAATTTTAAACTTATATATTTAGAATCAAGTGCTCCCAGCTTGAGCATTTAGCCATTTAAATGACCGGTTTGTAAAAGATCTTCTTCTTGATAAGGAAAGTTCCAGCAATTATTAAGACTTTTTCCTTTTTTGCTTTTCCTGATGTTTAATCTGTGCACCGTCAGTTACACAGTCTTAGGCCTAGATTTAGAGTTCGGCGGTAGCCGTCAAAACCAGCGTTAGAGGCTCCTAACGCTGGTTTTGGCCGCCCGCTGGTATTTGGAGTCAGTGATTAAAGGGTCTAACGCTCACTTTACAGCCGCGACTTTTCCATACCGCAGATCCCCCTACGCCATTTGCGTAGCCTATCTTTTCAATGGGATCTTTCTAACGCTGGTATTTAGAGTCGTTTCTGCAGTGAGCGTTAGAGCTCTAACGACAAGATTCCAGCCGCCTGAAAAAAGCAGGAGTTAAGAGCTTTCTGGCTAACGCCGGTTCATAAAGCTCTTAACTACTGTACCCTAAACTACACTAACACCCATAAACTAACTATGTACCCCTAAACCGAGGTCCCCCCACATCGCCGCCACTCGATTAAAATTTTTAACCCCTAATCTGCCGACCGCCACCTACGTTATACTTATGTACCCCTAATCTGCTGCCCCTAACCCCGCCGACCCCTATATTATATTTATTAACCCCTAACTTGCCCCACACAACGTCGCCGCAAGCTACTTAAAATAATTAACCCCTAATCTTCCGACCGCAAATCGCCGCCACCTACGTTATCCCTATGTACCCCTAATCTTCTGCCCCTAACATCGCCGACCCCTATGTTATATTTATTAACCCCTAATCTGCCCCCCACAACGTCGCCGACACCTACCTACACTTATTAACCCCTAATCTGCCGAGCGGACCTGAGCGCTACTATAATAAAGTTATTAACCCCTAATCCGCCTCACTAACCCTATCATAAATAGTATTAACCCCTAATCTGCCCTCCCTAACATCGCCGACACCTACCTTCAATTATTAACCCCTAATCTGCCGACCGGAGCTCACCGCTATTCTAATAAATGTATTAACCCCTAAAGCTAAGTCTAACCCTAACACTAACACCCCCCTAAGTTAAATATAATTTTTATCTAACGAAATAAATTAACTCTTATTAAATAAATGATTCCTATTTAAAGCTAAATACTTACCTGTAAAATAAATCCTAATATAGCTACAATATAAATTACATTTATATTATAGCTATTTTAGGATTAATATTTATTTTACAGGTAACTTTGTATTTATTTTAACCAGGTACAATAGCTATTAAATAGTTAAGAACTATTTAATAGTTACCTAGTTAAAATAATTACAAATTTACCTGTAAAATAAATCCTAACCTAAGATATAATTAAACCTAACACTACCCTATCAATAAAATAATTAAATAAACTACCTACAATTACCTACAATTAACCTAACACTACACTATCAATAAATTAATTAAACACAATTGCTACAAATAAATACAATTAAATAAACTATCTAAAGTACAAAAAATAAAAAAGAACTAAGTTACAGAAAATAAAAAAATATTTACAAACATAAGAAAAATATTACAACAATTTTAAACTAATTACACCTACTCTAAGCCCCCTAATAAAATAACAAAGACCCCCAAAATAAAAAATTCCCTACCCTATTCTAAATTTAAAAAGTTACAAGCTCTTTTACCTTACCAGCCCTGAACAGGGCCCTTTGCGGGGCATGCCCCAAGAAGTTCAGCTCTTTTGCCTGTAAAAGAAAACATACAATACCCCCCCCCCCCAACATTACAACCCACCACCCACATACCCCTAATCTAACCCAAACCCCCCTTAAATAAACCTAACACTAAGCCCCTGATGATCTTCCTACCTTGTCTTCACCATGCCAGGTTCACCGATCCGTCCTGGCTCCAAGATCTTCATCCAACCCAAGCGGGGGTTGGCGATCCATAATCCGGTGCTCCAAAGTCTTCCTCCTATCCGGCAAGAAGAGGACATCCGGACCGGCAAACATCTTCTCCAAGCGGCATCTTCTATGTTCTTCCATCCGATGACGACCGGCTCCATCTTGAAGACCTCCAGCGCGGATCCATCCTCTTCTTCCGACGACTAGACGACGAATGACGGTTCCTTTAAGGGACGTCATCCAAGATGGCGTCCCTCGAATTCCGATTGGCTGATAGGATTCTATCAGCCAATCGGAATTAAGGTAGGAATTTTCTGATTGGCTGATGGAATCAGCCAATCAGAATCAAGTTCAATCCGATTGGCTGATCCAATCAGCCAATCAGATTGAGCTCGCATTCTATTGGCTGTTCCGATCAGACGCTTTTAATGCTTAATTTATCCTCTAGATCGGAGATTCGATTTTCTGCCTCTCCTAACCTCTGATTAAATTGTTTTACTTCGTTTGACACAGCTGAAAGTTCTAATCTTAATTTGTCAAACTGGGGAAGCATTAGAGCTGATATCTGATCTATTAGTAATTGTGTATCTATATTACCATGTATTACATTTAGGCTTTCTGCGCTTTCTTGTGTTTGATCATTAACATTTTTATTCCTGTTTCTCTCTCTATTTTTGCTGACGTCATGATTGGTGATTTATCTTTTAAATTATGGACAAATCTGTCCATTTATATTAATCTACTCCCTTTAAGTGAGATTTGTCTGTGTATGTGAAGATGAGATACAAAAAAG